>NC_056729.1:425492045-425511013 GCF_019279795.1 Protopterus annectens | reverse complement strand
TGGACTGCAACAGTGAATACACTCTAACATCTACATTTATGGTAAGTGTACACAACTGTACTATGTTCATGTTTCACTGTTGCAGTCATTACATTTGGGTAGAATCCCAAAGCTATGGATGGGAGGATGGAATTACACAGCATTAGGAGTGGCTATAAGGCCCTGCAGGACAGCAGTGGCAAAGACTGCTCTGGATTTAAAAAAAGAGGTAAATGGTAATGTTTTGTAAATGGTAATGTTTTGTGAACGTATGAACTGAGCTCCAAGTAGCAGCTTCTAGAATGTCTCTGCTAGGAACCCCTCCGAGAAAGGCTGCAGCAGCCCTGGTGGAATGGGATCTGATCCCCTTGGGAACAGGTTTACCATGGTGCATGTAGCAAAAACTAATACAATGGCTTATCCATTTTGAAATGGTCTGCTTTGATATAGCCTTCCCCTCTGATCCTGCAGCAAATGCCAACAGTAGTTCCTCAGGATTTCTTAGAGATTTTGTCCTGTTCAAGTAGAATCTTAGCCGTCTATGTACATCCAATGAATGCAGAATTCCCTCGCCCTTGTTCTGTGGATTTGGGGAAAAAGTTGGCAGCTGAATGGTCTGCTTAAGAGCCACACTGGATACCACCTTAGGCATAAAAATGGATTGGTCCTGAGGGCCACCCTGTCCAGGTAAAAGATAATGAAAGGCTCCACTGCCATGAGAGCCTGTAGTTCTGAAACCCTTCTAGCTGAAGTGACTGCTAAAAGAAAGGCAGTCTTCCAAGAAAGAAATTTTATATCTGCAGTAGCAGCTGCTTCAAAAGGAGGTAGGGTGAGTTTTTCCAGCACAAAATTGAGGTCCCATGCAGGGGTCGGTGCTCTCCTGGGATGCCTTAAATATTTGGCCCCTCTGAAGTACTGCTTTAGCAGGGGATGAGAAAAGAGAGGAGGCTCGGTGTTGTAATGAGCCGAGATGGCAGAGGCATGGATTTTTATTGAAGAAAAAAAGATAGGCCCTTGTGAAGCATCTCTTAAATATTGCAAAAATCTGAGGAATATCGGCCTTTGCTGCGTCTATTCCTTGTGCTTAGTTCCAAGCACAGAATCTCTTCAATTTAATCAGCATAAGATTTTCTAGTACTAGGCCTTCTAGCCTCCAAAATGACATCCATCACAGGTTTACTGAGAGATGTGACTGGTGAAATTAGTTGATTAGCCATGCTGCAAGATTCAGAGTTTGGAGCTGAGGGTGCAGAATTTGATAGTTCTTCAGAGACAATAGACAAGGTGTTTGAGGGAAGTACCACGGAGGAAGGTGTGACATTCCTTAGAAGTGGGTACCAGTGTTGGTGAGGCCAGTCCGGAGCAATCAATCATTTTTGTTTTTTCCTGTCTTTTAGTAAGACCTTGGAGAGTAGAGGCAGAGGGGGAAAGGCATAGATTGATAGGTTTTTCCAGCTGAAGGATAGAACATCCACTTTCCTAGCTTTTTTGTGAGGAGTTCTTGTGCAGAATTTGTCCAACTGATAGATCTATTTGCCTCTCCCCAAAACTATGTCTGGGCTCCCCCATTTTTGTGGCAACATGCTGAAGATTTGTGGATGCAGCTTCCATTCGTGTGAGTCCATAAGATTTCTGCTTAGGTCGTCTGCCAGAGTATTTTGCTTTCCTGGCAGGAATTGAGCTTGAAGATTTGGTAAGTCAAGGCTGTGTTCCACAAGGCCATGGCTAGTCTGCAAAGGGGGTAGGAGTGGGTACCCCCCTGATTGTTTATGTACCACATAATTGTGGTGTCTGTGGTGCTGTCAGTCTTTAATCAGTAGTTGTCCTGGATGAAGGAAGTCCTTGAAGGCCGTCTGAGCATTCTGTACAGCTAGCATTTCTTTCTGGTTGATATGTAGATGCATTTGATTTGGGCTCCATTCGCCCTGAATGCATCTCCCTGCCAGACAGATGTGCCCCCCAAGCATAGTCTGACACATCTGTAGTCAAGATTTGGGTGGCAGGGGTAGAATGAATGACCGTTCCTTGTTTTGGTGACATGCCTCTGCCCACCAAAGGAACTCCTGTTGCAGGCAGGGAATGAGAGGAATCATTCTTTCCAGGCTGCGACAATGTTGACTCCATAAGCTTTTTAGGTACCATTGAAGTTTCCTCATATGCAGTCTTGCATATGGAATTAGTAGAATGCAGGATGCAATGAACCCCAGAGCCTGCAGAATTTGTCTTGCAGATAGCTGGGTTTTTGTTGCCACTTGTTTGGAGTATGTTGTCAATTGAATTTGTTTGTCTGGCATGAGGTAAGCTATCTGGGCAGTTGTATTCAAGCTTGCACCAAGGAATGTAATTATTTGAGAGGGTACCAGTTGTGATTTATTTTCTTTTATGGTGTACCCTAGGCATGTTACAAGTCTTTTTACAAATGCCAGATATTGAAGTGTCCTTGTCCTCTGCCTGAATGAGACAATCGTCCAGATATGGATAAATTTGAATGTTTGTCTGCAAAATGCAATTACTGGTGCCAGGCACTTTGTGAAGACCCTGGGCGCAGTAGATAAGCCAAAGGGCAGTGCAGAGAACTGGTAATGCAAATAGCCTGCTTTTGAAGTGAAGTGGAGTACCTTCTGCAAGATTCCCTGACTAGGATATGCAGGTATACCTCTTAAGTCTAAAGTTACCAACCAGGCATTCTTGCCTAGCATAGGCAGTAGCTGTTGTAGAGTCAGCATCTTGAATTTTGGAATGTCCAGGAAAGTATTTAGAATGGATAAGTCCAGAATTGGACGCCATGATTTGTCTTTTCCGGGTACCAGGAAAAGTCTTGAATAAAGCTCTTGTCCTTTTCCCATTTCTGGTACTGGTTGAATAGCCTCCATATCCATGAGGGACATGGGCCTCTGCCCACTGATTTTGTGGCAGATCTAGCCATCCTTTTGGAACTGGCAACGTGTGGAAATGAAATCTGTACCCCTGGGATACTATATTTAAGACTTAGTTTCCCCCCAAAGGGCTGCCAAAAGTTAAGTGCTTGGAGATGGTAGACGAAAGTCATTGAGACTTGTTTACTGTAGGGTGGTGCTTTGCTACCTCCTGATTTGGAGGTGGAGGCACCCCATTGCTTTGTCCTGTAAGATCCTTGTGACTGAAACCTGGAGCCTTTGGAGCATCTGGGTTTGACCCGAGTGGCTCTGCTGGACATTGGAAAGGACCAATTCTTAGTAGGCCAGTGCCTACTGAACCTGGGTGGCTGCACTTGCAAGAAATCTTTTACAGTTTGCATAGATTTAGCTTGGTCTTCCATCTTTTTTAAAAACCTCTTCTGCCTTATTACCAGACTGTCCTGCTGTAAAGGAGCATCCAACAATTTAGCTTTAACATGATCAGGCAGATTTTGCTCCTTGAGCCAAGCATGCCTTCTTATCACAGATCCAGTTACAGCAGCCCTACAAGGCCTCCGAGGAATCAAAACCACATTGCAAAGTATGCTTTCCAACTTGTTCAGCTGAATGCAATAAGTCCTGTAACTATTTTCCACATAATCAGAAATCATCATTTTCTGTTTCAGTAAGTCCATAACATGCTGTTGATATTTAAGCATATGAAATTGGCAGTTTAAAGCCCAGATTGCCAGGGTGCAGATGTATAAACTTCTTACCCCATCTATCCAGCACCCTGGAGTCTCTATCTGAAGGGGTAGGAATTTTGGCTCTAGAAGCCTTAACACCCTTGGAACCCTGAGAAATAGTTTCAGGGTCAGCAGCAAGATTTTTGAAAAGAAATTTGTGGGAGTCAGGAACCCTGTAATATCGGTCTGGCTTACTAGGAGCTGGAGGCAGGGAATCAGGAGCCATGCTGGATTCTGAGAAAACATCAACAATGTCTAGGAGGTATAGCCAAAGGCCTAAACTGAGGAATAAGAAGAAAATCCCTAAGCCTCTTTTTGGTTTCTGAAAAGTCCCGACTCTCCCAATGAAAATGTTCTCTTACAGTATGCAAAGTCTCTCCAAAAGAAAAATCCTCAGGAGGAGAAGCAGAAGGGATGGATTCCTCTGCATCAGAGTCCTCATAAGGTGGTACAGAAAATTCCTGATCAGAGGAGGAAGGAGAAGAAATGGAAACCTGATCTGAAGATTCATAATCAGTGCCTTGCCTAGATCTCTTAGCAGAGGGGGGGGGGGTTGGGAACCCCTGTAAATCTTAGTATTCAGAATAATAGGTTATTGTCTTCTCTGCACAGGAAGACTTGTTGGAAGAATGCCATATTACGATATGACAGTATGCACCCTCGTCATATCTTCAAAGGGATAGTGAGATGCCAATTTCAGAGGTTATTGAAATTATGTAAAGATCCCATGAATTTGAATATGGAATTAGAGAAAATGGAACTTATTTTCATAGAAAGGGGTTATGATGCTAAACTAATAAGGCGTATCAAATCTGAAGTATTGGGAGAGCCTAGAAATTCAGAAAATCAAATTATTAATAAAACAGGCTATGGAAATAGGGCTAATAGCACTTTTTCTAGCAAAGCCATGTTTGTAACTACATACACAAATGACAGTCTAAATATTAAGAAAATCATTTCCAAACACTGGGGTATTCTAACCCTAGATGATAAAGTACTAAATATAGTAGGGGCTACACCCAGACTTGTATTCAGGAATAAGAATTTAAAAAGACTGCTTTGTGTTGATCACAATACTAGAGTAAGAGATATTAGCATAATGGACAGGAGTATATCACAAGAAACTGGGACTTATCCATGCAGGAAATGCAATTATTGTGGTTATATATCAACATCACAACATTTTATACATCCTAATTTAGATTTTTCCTTTACCCCCAGGTTTACTGCCAATTGTAACACCTCAGGCCTCATTTATTTAGCAACATGCCATTCTTGCCCTGCTTTATGTGGGCATGACTAAAAGGAAACTTAAACATAGGATATACAACCATATATATGATATAAGGAATAATAATCAGGTAAATGCCCTAGCTAAACATATCTCTATTTATAAAGAACATGGTTTTGTATTCAGAGTACTTCAGATTATTCCCCAGAATCATCAAGGGAGATTATATGAATTATTTAGAGAGCAAAGAACTTGGATGGGTCTTTAAGTTAAGAGCCCACTACCCTCCAGGCCTTAATAATTATGTCTCTTTGCGATATGTATTAAAATCTCGCAAATAATATCTTATGCATTATTGTGTTAGTCATATTATTTACTTCTATGAGTTTTAGGTTCAGCATTCTGTACATAAATATGTTTACATTATATGTCTTTATGCATATATATATATGATACAGTGATTTTGCACTTGTACATTTTTGTATTTGTATTTTTATACATCTGTATTTAGGCATATATATGTATATATGCATATATTTTTATATAGGTTTTATGTCTTTGGATGATGTACTATTTTGCAATTTCATTTATAGTTTTTTATATATGAGTTTAATTTGATTTATATGAGGAGGCTTTATTAGTCATGTATTTAAACATATTTGAACATCTTATCAGTGTTTGTTACTGATACAGGATGCCTTTGTTATATACTCTTTCATCAAGTTACTGTCACTTTATCTGGCAAGTTTTTTAGGCACAGGTAGTTCAAGGAGAACTCTAAGATGTGTTTCAATTAATCAATTGATGATCCACCCTACCTTTTGGCTATTCGCCATTGGAGAATTTGAATTAATTGAATAATTGGAATGTGTTTAAGTAAGATGGTTTGTTCCCTAGTCTTTAATCTGAAGAAGTGTAGTAATACGCGAAAGCGCTCATCCACAGTTTTATTCTAATAAAAGATTTTGGTTTTTACAACTGCTGCTGCCGTTCTTGTGCCTGAGACTGTACGTGTTTTGTTGCTCCTAACCCCTGATAAAGGTAATTAAATCCTCAGCCATTTTGATCATTTGTTTTTTTAGGCATAGGGGCCTGAGCACGTGGCTCATGTGTCGGTTTTTTAGTCATAGAAGTAAGTTTTGGCCTTGTTTTTGATTATGGCATCTGTTTAATATACAAATGTTGAGGCCTGAAAACACCCTCAGAAGCCAGTGCCTACTCAGAGGCTCCAGACCCAAGGGAGAGACACCCGCAGGTTCAATACTTGGAGAATCTCATGGCATACCGGACTCCGAATGGGTCTCAGTAGAGGCCTGCAACTCAAAAGTAGTGGGCATCAGGGGGCTGCGAAAGAGCCTGAGTACTGGCGAACCGTCGACTGGCTTAGGAGAAGCTTAGTCAGTTTTGGACCTACACGGTCTGCCTTTTTCCTTGCGTTTTTTGTAAATTCCGGTAGTCTGCTTGCTAACAGACGACATTTCAGGATAGTTAAATCTTGAACCAAAGTATTTCGAGGCAAAAATATACAGACGCTTAATAGTGTGTTGGTTAAATTTAGCACAAAACAGACAGCAAGGCACACTGTGATCAGGGCCTAGGCAAGGAATACAGTAATTTGAGAGAAAAATTGCCATGGATTCAAAGGACAATCATAAGGCCTTTTTCAGCTATGTTAGGAACCTGGGTGGAAACTCCCAGATATGCTCAGAATTAGTCCAAAATGATACAAAAATCACTGAACCCACAGACATTGCCAACATACTGGCAGACAGGTTCAGTGCAAACTTCACCCCCCTCTCCCCCCCTAAAGGAGAGATAACTATCCCAGCAGAGTGTAGCCTCCCGGACATCTCAAATGCGCAGGTGAAAGCTGCTCTCTCTAAAGCTAAAAACACAGCATCAATGGGACCGGATGGTGTCCCGCTGTGTGCTACACGAAGCTAAATGAGGAATTAAACCCGCACATAAGGCAGCTGTTTAATCTCAGCCTTACCACAGGATACGTGCCCAAGGAGTGGCATACGGCAACTGTGGTCCCACTCCACAAAGGCGGCGCCTCACGGACCCTGGTAATTACCGCCCCATAAGCTTAACAAGTCTAGTCTGCAAAGCTATGGAGAGGATCATAATGGAGCTCATAAACAAAGATATAGGGACTTGCAGACATTGGACCCACCCAGTTTGGCTTTGTCAAGGGAAGATCATGCCTTTTGAACTTGGTCGACTTCTTGAAACAGTCACCAAGGCCATTGATGAGGAAAGGCAGTCCATACAGCCTACCTTGACCTTGCAAGGCTTTCGACACAATACCCCACTCGGGTATTGTAGAAAAACTTACCAGCTTAAATGTAAACCCATATGTCACAAGATGGGTTGCAAACTGGCTTAAGGACAGAACCCACAGGGTTAGAGTTGCTGGCGCTGTGTCAGACTCCAAGCCGGTCACAAGTGGTGTCCCACAGGGCTCGGTCCTTGGCCCCCTATTGTTTGGCATCTACTTCTCAGAAGTACAGGCCAACATGGGAGGACTTTGGCTGACAGTTTGCAGACGACTGCAAACTGGGCGCCATAGTGGAAAGTGCATCGGACACGGATATCCTTCAGAAGGGACTCACGGAAACAGATAGCTGGTGCCAGAGCCATGGCCTGAAGTTAAACGCCAAAAAATGTATAGTCATACCCTTCGGGAAAAACAAGGCAACCCCAAGCTACCATATAGGTGGCAATCCACTAAGCACAGAAGAGGTTATCAGGGACCTGGGGACCCAGGTTGACAGTGGCCTTTCTTTTGACACTCACATTGCTAAAGTGGTTAGAAAGACCTTCTACATTGCCCAACTGATCATGAAGGGATTCACATCCAGATCTAGTGAGGTCATTGTTCCCCTGTACTCTTCACTTATCAGACCAATGAGAGTACAATGCCCCATTCGGGATGTATCTCACCCGACATCTGCAGCAATTGGAGAGACCCCAAAAGTTCCTCACCAAAAGGATAAAGGGACTCCAAAATCTGTCATATGCTGCCAGATTGAAGAAAATCCAGCTCTATTCAGTCGCATACCGTCTGCTCAGAGGTGACATGTGCCTGACATACAAGGCCATGTCCAACCCAGAATTAATGGACATGCTCCACCTCAAAAAATCCAAATCCACCAAAACCACTAGAGCAAGCGACTTAAACCTTAGCACGGCTATAAATAGGACGTGCTGGAGGGATAGATTTATCACTCAGACTCCCTATGCTGTGGAATAAAATCCCGGTCCATGTGAGGCAGAGCACCTCGCTGACTCTGTTCAAGAGAAATCTAGACCTGTGGATGGGAGATCGTAGGTTTACCCCGGGAATCATATATGTGTCACTGCTGGACAGAGGCACAACAAACTAATGGGCACAGTATTTTTTCATATAAGGGGTGGCGTAAGCCACAAAAATTTGGGCTAGGCTTATAAATGCCTTAGGGCAGATAGCCTAGTATAAACCTATGAACCTATAAATGAAAATCCTTATGAGGTATTTGCTTCCCACAAGTAATACAATTAACTTTTACTGACATCGGTAAGGAGCAAGAAAAAAAGTTTCCCCAACAGGGTACTTAGCTTTAGTTTGAAGACTTCGGTTTTGAATCCCGAAAAAGTACAGTTTTGTACCTACCATAAATGTAGATGTTCGAGGATCCACATTGCTGCAGTCCTAACTATTGGGTAGTCCGCTGTCCCAGTCGGCCCGAATACCAAAGTATATGGCTGACGTCGGTCAAGGCGCATTAGACTGACGTCAGTACGTCAGGGTACTAATGCGCATGACCGACGTCATATCCTCAGTCTTTTCTTGCCCCAGATGTCAGAAGACCCTAAAAAGACAAGGCCAAAACCAAAAACTCCAAACATTCCTGCACCAAAAATATGTACAATATATACAAAATTACCAGAGTATAACCTCACCTACACAACCACCCCTAAACACAGAGGGAAGGAGGGAGGTAAATTGGACTGCAGCAATGTGGATCCTCGAACATCTACATTTATGGTAGGTACAAAACTGTACTATGTTCTTCATTCCACATTGCTGCAGTCCTAACTATTGGGTAGAATCCCAAAGCAGAGGTAAGGGAGGCTGGCAAATCATAAGGAAGCAGGAGCTGACAACATGCCTTGCAAAATAGCTGTGGCAAAACCAGCCCTAGATTTAGAGTAGAGAGGAAGGTGATAATGCTTAGAGAAAGTATGCACTGAACTCCAAGTAGCTGCCTCCAAAATATCCTTAGTTGCCACCCCCCTTAGAAATGCTGTTGAAGTGGCAGTAGCCCTAGTGGAATGAGGCCTAATCCCAGCTGGAATCTCCTTGCCATGATGGGAATAACAAAATGCAATGCAAAACCCAATCCACTTAGAAATAGTTTGTTTTGACACAGGCTTGCCCTGAGAACTCAAAGCAAAAGAAACAAACAAACTGCTGAGACTGCCTAAAATCCTTAGTCCTGCTTAAATAATAACGCAATTGCCTGTGTACATCTAAAGTGTGCAAAATCTTTTCCCCTTTATTTTGGGGATCTGCATAAAAAGTAGGCAAATGACTAGTTTGGTTTAAAGCCACACTAGAAACCACCTTAGGCATAAAGGAAGGATTAGTACGTAATGATACCCTATCCTTATGAAAAATCAAAAAAGGCTCTACCGCCATAAGGGCCTGCAATTCAGAAACCCTTCTTGCAGAAGTAATGGCCAACAAAAAAGCAGTCTTCCATGACAAGTATTTCAATTCAGCAGTAGCCGCAGGCTCAAAAGGTTGTAGAGTAAGTTTCTCCAACACAAAATTGAGATCCCAAGCAGGAGTAGGAGCTCTACGTGGGGGTCTTATATTCTTTGCCCCTCTAAGAAATTGCTTGAACAAAGGATGCGAAAACAATGGTGGGTCACAATCAGTGAGCTGAAATTGCTGCAGCATGAATCTTAATGGAAGAGAAAGACAAACCTTTGTCCAATAACTCAGTAAGATATTGAAGAGCCACACTCAAATTAGGCTCAGAAATCTCCAAATTGTTTGCTGCACTCCAAAATAAAAATCTCTTCCATTTTTCTGCGTACACTTTCCTTGTACTAGGTCTTCTGGCTTCCAAAATCACATTTAAAACTTGTTGAGGAAGTTGAGACGTGCTGTGTTTCAAAACAGAATATGCCAGGCTGTTAGATGAAGAGAGTGAAGCTTGACATTGAGCATGTGACCGTCCCTCTGAGACAACAGGTGTGGAATCAAAGGTAAAGGCCATGGAGGCTTCCTTACCAGACACCTCAGTAATGGGTACCAGTGTTGCCGAGGCCAATCTGGAGCTATCAAAATCATCCTTGGCTTGTCTTGTCTGACCTTTAGGAGCACCTTTGGGAGAAGAGGCAGAGGTGGAAAGGCATACACATGAAGATTTTTCCAACTGAAAGAAAGAGCATCCACTTTCCAAGCTGTGTGATGAAACCTCTGTGCAAAACTTTGGCAGCTGGTGGTTTAGTGGAGAAGCGAACAGATCTATGTCTGGAGTTCCCCATGACACTGTCAATTTTCGAAATACATGAAGATCCAGTTTCCTCTCGTGGGGTTCCATGATTTGTCTGCTTAACACATCTCCTAAGGAGTTCCGTGATCCTGGCAGAAACCTTGCCTGAAGAGTTAGTTGCAAGCTGAGCGCAGTCTCCCATAAAATCATTGCTTGCCTGCACAACGTGTAAGAATGTGTTCCCCCTTGTTTGTTGATGTACCACATGACAGTTGTGTTGTCTGTTAGAATCAACACCTGCCCTGGAAGAAGCAACTCCTTGAAAGCCATTAATGCAAACTGGACTGCTAACATCTCTTTCATGTTGATATGTAGATGCTGTAGTCTGGCAGGCCATTTGTCTTGTATCCACTTTCCATTTAGATGAGCTCCCCAAGCAATGTCTGAGGCATCTGTCGTTAGAATCTGACTCGCCTCTGGCCGGGTCACAGAGAGTCCCTTGTTTAGGTGACATTCCTGAGCCCACCACAAAAATTCCTTTTGAATGCAAGGTATTATTTGAATGACAGTGTCCAAATCCTGGCAGTGCTGTCTCCATACATTTTTGAGATACCATTGCAGCTTCCTCATATGCAGTTTGGCATTGGGAAGCACCAGAATACAAGATGCCATGAACCCTAAGGCTTGAAGGACTGTCCTTGCAGTCAGCCCGGACTGAAGAGATAGTTGATGGAAGTAACTGGAAAGATTCTTTTGTTTGTCCGGGGTTAAAAAGGCCATCTGGGCTGCTGTATTCAGTCTCACACCCAGAAAGCACATGTCTTGAGAGGGTACTAGACTGGACTTTATTTCGTTCACAGAATACCCTAGGCATCTTAGCACTGCTATCACATATTCCAAATGCTGTAAAAGGTCTTCCTTTTCTTGAGCCAGAATCAGACAGTCGTCCAAGTAAGGATAGATTTGGATTCCTTTTAGCCTGAAGTAAGCTATCACTGGAGCCAGAACCTTTGTGAATACTCTGGGCAGTGGATAAGCCAAAGGGCAATGCAGAGAACTGATAATGAGAATCTCCAGCTCGAAAACGCAGATACTTCCTGCAACTTAGTCTGATAGGCACATGAAGGTAAGCTTCCTTGAGATCTAAAGTTACCATCCAGTGATCTTTGCCCAGCAGAGGTAAAAGCTGTTGTAACGTCAACATTTTGAACTTGGGAATGTCCAGTTAAGTGTTGAGGATAGATAAATCCAAAATTGGTCTCCACGTGTTCCCCTTCTTGGTACTAGGAACAGGCGAGAGTAAAATCCTAGGCCCCTTTCTGGCACAGGAACTGGCTGAATGGCCCCTATTTGGAGCAACAGAGAAATTTGCTTGTGAGCCTCTTTTCTTTGTAGAGGAGGAATGTCTGGCATGCCTTTGAAAGGAGGCAAGGTATGGAAATAAAACCTGTAACCGTGGTGAATGATATCCAAAACCCATCTGTCTTGGGTAATTAAATCCCAATTTTCTTTGAAAAGAGCCAGCCTTCCTCCCAAAGGTGCTGCCAGGCGAGAATGTACTGGCAGCTGAAAAGGTAGGTCATTGGGTCTGTTTACGAAAGGACTGACCCCTGCCCTCACCAGAAGTCTGAGCAGGTGAACTCCTGTTCTAGGCCTAAAAGAACCTTGAGCTCTGACCCTACCACGCCTAGACCTACCCCTAGACTGGGAATCATAAGCAGGATATGTCCATCCCTTAGAAGGCCAATTTCTACTAAACTTGGAGGCTGCACCTGCAAAAATCCTTAACAGTTTGCATAGACTTAGCCTTGTCCTCCATTTTCTTTAAAACTGCTTCCACAGGCGAACCAAACAACACATCAGACTGTAAAGGAGCATCCAAAATCCTTGTCTTAACATGCTCAGCTAAATTCTGATCCCTCAACCAGGCGTGCCTCGAAGAACAGAACCAGTGGCAGCCACCCTCGAGGAGGCCTGCACAGCATCAAAACCACACTGCAAGGAATGCTTACCCACCTGTTCAGACACATGAACTAAATCCTGCAACTCTTTACACTCAATACCTTCTGCCAGAGCATCCACCTTAGACTTCAATTGTGAAAGGAGATAATTCTGATATTTTAACATGTGAAACTGACAATTCAACGCCCTCATGGCTAAAGTGGAAGAAGTATACACTTTCTTTCCCCATCTATCCAAAGCCCTTGCCTCTATCAGGAGGAACAGGATTTTTAACAACAGAAGCCTTCACACCTTTAGGCCCCTGAGAGACAGTTTCGGGTCTGCCCTAGGACTCTTAAAAGATACTTATGAGCTTCAGGCACCCTATAGTACCTATCCGGTTTAACTGGGGCAGGAGGCAAAGAATCAGGATTCAGGGAAGCCTCTGCAAAAACATCTTCCATCACATTCAGAACAGGAGGTATAGCTAAAGGCCTATGCTGGGGTAAAAACAAGAATTCCCTAAGCCTCTTCCTGGAATCAGAGAAATCTTGACCTTCCCATTTAAAATGCTCCCTCATGGAATGCAGAGTCTCTGAAAATGAAAAATCCTCAGGAGGAGAAGCTGAAGGAGTAGAATCATCCACATCAGAATCAGAATAAGGAGGATACTCCTGCAAGTCTTCAGCCGAAGACTCAGGAGCCTCCGAACACTGCTCAAAACTCTCAAACTCAGGTTCCACCCTAGGCCTCTTATCAGGAGGGGGCATAGAACCTCGAATCATAGTAATCAAATCCTCTGCCCTTTTAAGCATATGTTTCTTAGGCAAAGACCCTGAAGCACTAGGAGAAACCCCCACTGAAGTTAAACTTGGCCTGCCTCTCAAAGAAGCCTTGGAAACAGAAGGGGAGGCTCTAACCACCTTAGGAAGAGAGGGAAGAACAGCCACCTGAGAAGCCCCTTCAGCCTGGCCTACTTCCTGAGAGGACACATCCTGTAACAGTAAAGTCTCTCCCTGAGACTCCAAAGAAACTCCTGGCACAACCTCCGGCTCCACTGAGCCTTCTAAAGAACCGACGTCCGGGACTGTCGGTTCTTCCACTCTAGGCTTTGCTGCTTTGTCCTTGCGCTTTTGGCGAAGCGGGCGCCGGAGCATCCGGCGGCATTTTATAATTACAACGCTTCCCAAAACTAACCTGGCACAGTCTAACCTTCTCTTAATAGTGCGTTTGTTAAATCTAGCACAAGAGCGGCATCCAACAACGTCGTGCTCAGGCCCTAAACAAGGTATACACAAAGTATGGTAATCCCTATGAGGTATCTGTTTCCCACAAGAAATACAGTTATTCACTTTTTCTGACATCCGTTAAATACTGAGGCAAGAAAAACCAAAATATTCCCCAACGGGTACTTAGCCAACTTTGATTCGGTCTGAAACTCTGACTTCAGAAACTTTCAGAACGCCAACCTGCACTCGCAAAACTGCTTCTGCATCGGACCATGCGGCAAAAAAGACTGAGGATATGACGTCGGTCATGCGCATTAGTACCCTGACGTACTGACGTCAGTCTAATGCGCCTTGACCGACGTCAGCCATATACTTTGGTATTCGGGCCGACTGGGACAGCGGACTACCCAATAGTTAGGACTGCAGCAATGTGGAATGAAGAACATCGAAAATTTCAGGAGTCGGCCGACCAGCACTTGCGAACTGCTTCGGGCACCGCACGGCAAGAAAGACAGATAAAAATGGCGTCGGCTGCATGTTTAATACCCCTGACGACCTGATGTCATAGAAGAGGAGATCACAACCAACGCAGGACCCAAGACAGTTATTCAGGCCGACTGAGGGCAACCTGCCAGCAGATTACCCAAATGCAATGACTGCAACAGTGAAACACGAAGAACATCCAGGGAGTGCTCTTGTTCAATATGGTGACAGCAGCCAAGTGTACCTTCAAGGCCAAGTGACATATCAGTCTTACACTTCTGGCAGGTAGAATAGGATGTGCTGCATCTGGGTGTTATGTGGTAGCATGCACTGTGTGTAAGAATCTTTTCCAATTACTAGTTTATGTATGCCACACTCATTGGTCTTAGAGACAATGTCCATCCCAAACTCTTGATGAAATTAAGAAGTTACGTACCTACCATAACGTTCCATGTTAGTTGTCTTCTTCGCGCCTTCTTTCTTGCTGGATGGGTTCGGAGCCGATCCTCTGCTCAGTCTCGACAATCTACTAAAGCTCGAGAGCTATTTACTGGCTTGAAGCCCTCCCTATATCCCACAATGCTAAGCGTCCGATCCCATTTGGCAGAGTTAACACCAAGGAAAGATTCAAGGACACCTGTCCAACCACAAGGAAAACTATATAGTACAAAGACAGAGGAGGACACAATGTACATCAGAGTTGTCCAGAGGAAGAAGGCCCCAAAAGGGGACTCTTCTCGGGGGGATGGAGGGTGGGACGCAAGAAAGAAGGTGAGAAAACAACTAATATGGAACGTTATGGTAGGTACATAACTTCTTAATGTTAAGTTGTCTATCTCGCCTTAAATTCTTGGTGGATGGGACACCGTCCCTAGCACCTTAGCCCTGGGTGGCTCATCGGAACAGACTCTTGAGCAGTGTGGAACCAAATTCAGCTCTATTCCTAGCGGCCACATCCAACTTATAATGCAAAATGAATGTATGAGGAGTGGCCCAAGTGGCTGCAGCACAAATAGATTCCATTGGTAGTCTTGCTTGAAAGGCTACCGACGTAGCCAACGCTCTGGTGGAATGACCTTTAGGTTTAGCAGGGAGCTGTTTATGTCGGAGTTGATAAATCAAGGTAATAGAGGACAACCACCTGGATAAGGTTACTTTGGAAAATAGGAAAAGTTGGTCTGATTTTCTTATTTGCTTAGTCCTGTCCAAGTAGAAATGTAATTGCCTGTGAATATCCAAGCAGTGCAAATTTTGTTCAGCTTTGTTCGAATAGTTAGGAAAAAATACGGGCAGATCAATAGACTGATTCAGATTTGTTTCAGAGGGTATCTTGGGTAAAAACGAAGGATTAGGCCTAAGTGAAACTCTGCCCTTATGAAACGCAAGATAAGGAGGACGAACATAGAGGGCTTGAAGTTCCGAAACTCTCCTAGCTGATGTGATGGCTACCAAAAAGAGTCTTCCAGGAGAGCAATTTTAAGGAACAGGAAGCCGCTGGTTCAAAGGGGGAGGGAGAATCAAGGAAGCCAATATCAAGTTCAAAGTCCCACGGAGGCAGGGGATCTCTGACCGGGGGCCTAAGTAACAAAGTTCCTTTGAGAAAGGCCTTGCAAAGTTTGCAGGAGGACATGATGCTGGTTTCCGACAGGCTAGCATGGAAATTTGCAATAGCAGCTAACTGGACCCTAATGGTGGCAGAGGAGGAACCAGCTTGAAAGAGCTCTGCTAAAAAAACTAAAACATGGACAGGGGCTGTAAAAAGGTCAATATTCCTAGCCTCTGCCCAGAAGGAGAAACGTTTCCACTTACTAGCATAAGTCTTCCTGGTGGCAGATTTTTGCGAAGAAAGGATGATTTCACACACTGGCTGAGAAAATAGCAGAAGCCTGGATAAAGTTGGAAGTGAAGCAACCAAGCTGCAAGGTTGAGAGACTGAAGGGACTGGTGCAGCCCGCCCGACTGATGGACCAAGAGGTCTGGCACTGGGTCCAGATTCCATGGCTGCTCCAGCAGGTGCCGATGCAGAAACGGGAACCAAATTTGTAGAGGCCAATAAGGGGCAATGAGGATCATCCTGGATCCCAAAGCGGTTGCTTTCTGAATTAGCTTGGGAATTAGGGGAAAAGGTGGAAATGCGTACAGAAGATCCCGGGGCCAATTGTGAACTAGAGCGTCTCTGGGGGAGTGGCCGGGAAGGGGGAAAAGAGTGAGGAAGGGGGAAGAGAGTGAAGAAGTAGTCGCACTTGCTGTTGAAGAGGGGTTGCAAAAAGGTCGCAGCAAGGTTGACCTCATCTGCGGAAGATTTTGTCCGCTACTGATTGATTGAGAGACCACTCGTGAGGCATGAGAATAGCTCTGCTTAGCCTGTTCCGCTATGACGCTGGACCTCCTGGGGATGTGCGTTGCTATCAGAAACCGTTGAGAGGAGATCGCCCACTGCCAGAGTCCGAGTGCTTCTCGACATAAGGGATAGGACTTGGTTCCGCCCTGTTTGTTGATGTACCACACTACAGACATATTGTCTGTCTGAATTGCAATAGTCCCGGTGGGTAGAGAGTCCTGAAGAGCTTGCAACGCCAAAAGCACCGCTCATCTCCAAGACATTTATATGTAGATGGTACTCTAGAGGTTGCCAGGTGCCTTGGACAGTCCTGCCCTGAAAATGCCCCCCCCCCCACCCGATAAGGGAGGCATACATGGTCACTGTGGCAACAGCAGGAGGAAGAACACACGGTCTGCCCTGGAGTATCAGAGGGGAGACCATCCACCAAGACAGGTGGTCTTTGCAGGATTGAGTGATTATTATTTTGTGAGACATTGGAAGCTGCTGAAAGGACCATTGAGTAAAAAGCATCCAGTGAAGAAGCCACATGTGAAAGCGAGCCAGGGGAACTAGTACGATTGCTGCTGCCATGAGGCCCAAGGGCTTTAGTACAACTCTGGCCTGAAACCTGTTGCACTGTAGTAAGACTTGCACATGTCGGCGGATTTCTGAAACTCTGTCGAGAGGAAGCCTTGCAGACAGATCTTTTGAATTTAAGATTGCGCCTATAAAGATAATAGACTGAGAAGGCGACAATGCAAACTTTTCGAAATTTATTGATATACCTAGCTCGGAGCAAGTTTGGATGGTGTAATCCCTGGCTCGCAGTAGCCGATGCCTGGTGGGAGCAGTGAGGAGCCAGTCAGAGATATGGAAACAACTGGAATCCTCGCCGTCTCAGGTGAGCCATAATCACTGCCATGCATTTGGTGAACACCCTGGGGGCTGTGGCGATACCAAAGGGCAGGGCCCTGAATTGATAGTGACTGGCTCCCAGCCGGAAGCGGAGAAACCTTCTGGAGTGCCTGTTCATTTTGATATGGTAGTACGCATCCTGAAGATCTAAGGAGCACATCCAATTGTCCTGACCCAGAAAGGGTAGAATGGACTGGAGCGTGACCATCCAGAACCTTGTTCTTTGAACAGACTTGTTTAGCCTGCTGAGATCCAAAATGGGTCTCCAGTCCAGTCTTTCTTGGCACCAAAAAGAACTTGGGAGTAGATTCCGGATCCTTGCTGGTCTGCTGGGACTGGCTGGATGGCCCATTTGTCTAGCAGTTTTGAAATTTCTAGCACTGCCTGTTCCCTTAGACCGGGTGGAACATCTGGAAGGGACTTGGTTGTTTTTACCAGGGTGTGGACAAAAGGAATCTTGTAACCCTCGGATATGATAGACCGTACTCATTTGTCTTGTGTGAGGAGTTGCAAGGCTTCTGGGTACAGTGACAATCTTCCCCAGACTGCCTCCGAAGGCAGACAGTCAGGCAGGCCCTCAGGGTGCTGAAAGGGTTTGTCAGAGAACGATTCTCTGCTACCCTGATTCTGCAGGCCCCCTCTGCCCCTTGGGCAGCGTCTATTATTGTTCCCTCCCCTGCCCCTGGAGGGAAACTCGCCACGTGCGTCAGGCACGACTCCCTGGGGTTTCCAAAACCACTTTTTTCCACTCTTCTGTCCCTTGGGTCTAGAGGGAGTGGAAAAACGGACTCCCATAGCAGTAAGAGTCTTGCCTTTCTGCTCACACCTGGCAAGGGTATCTTTCACCTGTGGCCCAAACAGAGCCGAACCATCAAAGGGGGTATTGGTGAAGGACACCTTAAAGAAGTCAGCAAAGTTGCATAACCGCATCCAGGCAGGTCTTCTCAAAGCCACGCCTGTACCTGCGGCCCTACTCGCCCCATTGGCTGCATAAAAAATGAGCCTCATGGAGGAGTTGACGATAGAATTAAGGGTTGCCAGCTGGGAGTTCATCTCATCTTGAGCCCCCGCAGCTGATGGATCCTGAGGGGCATCACCCAGTTCCTTAAGAAGATCCCTTTGGAGACGGGTGAAATGGCACAGATAATTCAGCGACCGCACAGAGAAGGTCGCGGAGGAAAACAACCGCTTCCCGTACCTGTCCATTGTCCCAGATTCTTTATTAGGTGGATGGACAGGCACCGAAGGGTCAGCCAACTCCTTTGTGGCTGCTGCAACCACCATGGCGTCAACAGGGACACCCTTGTCAAAAATTGCTTGTTGGGTGGGGCTGTAATAAATTTAGTGGGCCTACAGGGAGTTGGTTCCACTGTGTCCGGGGCTGACCATGCCTTTCGAGCCACCACTTCCATTAGTGGGTCGAAAGGTGGAGACACCCAGGAGGTGGAAGGGCGAGAACCAAATGCGTCCAGGTAGACAGACTACTCCTCCGAAGGGTTAAGGGCAGACCAGTTCAGTTCCCCCTCTGCTTAAGGATTTCTAGGATGTCTGAAAAGGAGACGTCCTCAGAGGGGGATCTTGGGGACCCTTCCGAATCCTCCAAGTCTGTATCAGACGTGACTGACTCAGGGGAGTCCACATGTTTCCTCTTACATTTTCTCTTCTGGGGGGGACTCCTCCAAAGGATTGGGGGAGGCCTCGGAAGAGGAAGATACGGCCAATGGGGCGACCTAGAGCGTTTGCTCTCCACGCCTGG
>NC_056729.1:425414545-425484545 GCF_019279795.1 Protopterus annectens | reverse complement strand
TGCCTCCAAAATATCCTTAGTTGCCACCCCCCTTAGAAATGCTGTTGAAGTGGCAGTAGCCCTAGTGGAATGAGGCCTAATCCCAGCTGGAATCTCCTTGCCATGATGGGAATAACAAAATGCAATGCAGAACCCAATCCACCCAGAAATAGTTTGTTTTGACACAGGCTTGCCCTGCGAACTCAAAGCAAAAGAAACAAACAACTGCTGAGACTGCCTAAAATCCTTAGTCCTGCTTAAATAATAACGCAATTGCCTGTGTACATCTAAAGTATGCAAAATCTTTTCCCCTTTATTTTGGGGATCTGCATAGAAAGTAGGCAAATGAATAGTTTGGTTTAAAGCCACACTAGAAACCACCTTAGGCATAAAGGAAGGATTAGTACGTAATGATACCCTATCCTTATGAAAAATCAAAAAAGGCTCAACCGCCATAAGGGCCTGTAACTCAGAAACCCTTCTTGCAGAAGTAATGGCCAACAAAAAAGCAGTCTTCCATGACAAGTATTTCAGTTCAGCAGTAGCCGCAGGCTCAAAAGGTTGTAGAGTAAGTTTCTCCAACACAAAATTGAGATCCCAAGCAGGAGTAGGAGCTCTAAGTGGGGGTCTTAAATTCTTTGCCCCTCTAAGAAATTGCTTGAACAAAGGATGTGAAAACAATGGTGGGTCACAATCATAGTGAGCTGAAATTGCTGCAGCATGAATCTTAATGGAAGAGAAAGACAATCCTTTGTTCAATAACTCAGTAAGATATTGAAGAGCCACACTCAAATTAGGCTCCGAAATCTCCAAATTCTTTGCTGCAGTCCAAAATAAAAATCTCTTCCATTTTTCTGCACACTTTCCTTGTACTAGGTCTTCTGGCTTCCATAATCACATTTAAAACTTGTTGAGGAAGTTGAGACCTGCTGTCTTTCAAAACAGAATATGCCAGGCTGTTAGATGAAGAGAGTGAAGCTTGACATTGAGCAGACGACCGTCCCTCTGAGACAACAGGTGTGGAATCAAGGGTAAAGGCCATGGAGGCTTCCTTACCAGACTCCTCAGTAATGGGTACCAGTGCTGCCGAGGCCAATCTGGAGCTATTAAAATCATCCTTGGCTTGTCTTGTCTGACCTTTAGAAGCACCTTTAGGAGAAGAGGCAGAGGTGGAAAAGCATACACATGAAGATTTTTCCAACTGAAAGAAAGAGCATCCACTTTCCAAGCTGTGTGATGAAATCCCTTCGTGCAAAACTTTGGCAGCTGGTGGTTTAGTGGAGAAGCGAACAGATCTATGTCTGGAGTTCCCCTTGACACTGTCAACACTTGAAATACATGAAGATCCAGTTTCCACTCGTGGGGATCCATGATTTGCCTGCTTAACACATCTGCTAAGGAGTTCTGTGCTCCGGCAGAAACCTTGCCTGAAGAGTTAGTTGCAAGCTGAGCGCAGTCTCCCATAAAATCATTGCTTGCCTGCACAATGGGTAAGAATGTGTTCCCCTTGTTTGTTGATGTACCACATGACAGTTGTGTTGTCTGTTAGAATCAACACCTGCCCTGGAAGAAGTAACTCCTTGAAAGCCATTAATGCAAACTGGACTGCTAACATCTCTTTCATGTTGATATGTAGATGCTGTAGTCTGGCAGGCCACTTGTCTTGTATCCATTTTCCATCTAGATGAGCTCCCAAGCAATGTCTGAGGCATCTGTCGTTAGAATCTGACTCGCCTCTGGCCGGGTCACAGAGAGTCCCTTGTTTAGGTGACATTCCTGAGCCCACCACAAAAATTCCTTTTGAATGCAAGGTATTATTTGAATGACAGTGTCCAAATCCTGGCAGTGCTGTGTCCATAGATTTTTTAGATACCATTGTAGCTTCCTCATATGCAGTTTGGCATTGGGAAGCACCAGAATACAAGATGCCATGAACCCTAAGGCTTGTAGGACTGTCCTTGCAGTCAGCCCGGACTGAAGAGATAGTTGATGGAAGTAACTGGATAGATTCTTTTGTTTGTCCGGGGTTAAAAAGGCCATCTGGGCTGCTGTATTCAGTCTCACACCCAGAAAGCACATGTCTTGAGAGGGTACTAGACTGGACTTTATTTCGTTCACAGGATACCCTAGGCATCTTAGCACTGCTATAACATATTCCAAATGCTGTAGAAGGTCTTCCTTTTCTTGAGCCAGAAGCAGGCAGTCGCCCAAGTAAGGATAGATTTGAATTCCTTTTAGCCTGAAGTAAGCTATCACTGGAGCCAGAACCTTTGTGAATACTCTGGGCAGTGGATAAGCCAAAGGGCAATGCAGAGAACTGATAATGAGAATTTCCAGCTCGAACCGCAGATACTTCCTGCAACTTAGCCTTATAGGCACATGAAGGTAAGCTTCCTTGAGATCTAAAGTTGCCATCCAGTGATCTTTGCCCAGCAGAGGTAAAAGCTGTTGTAACGTCAACATTTTGAACTTGGGAATGTCCAGATAAGTGTTGAGGATAGATAAATCCAGAATTGGTCTCCACGTGTCCCTTCTTTGGTACTAGGAACAGGCGAGAATAAAATCCTAGGCCCCATTCTGGCGCAGGAACTGACTGAATGGCTCCTATTTGGAGCAACAGAGAAATTTGCTTGTGAGCCTCTGTTCTTTGTAGAGGAGGAATGTCTGGCATGCCTTTGAAAGGAGGCAAGGTATGGAAATAAAACCTGTAACCGTGGTGAATGATATCCAGAACCCATCTGTCTTGGGTAATTAAATCCCAATTTTCTTTGAAAAGAGACAGCCTTCCTCCCAGAGGTGCTGCCAGGCGAGAATGTACTGGCAGCTGAAAAGGCAGGTCATTGGGTCTGCTTACGAAAGGACTGACCCCTGCCCTCACCAGAAGTCTGAGCAGGTGAACTCCTGTCCTAGGCCTAAAAGAACCTTGAGCTCTGCCCCTACCACGACTAGACCTACCCCTAGACTGGGAATCATAAGCAGAATAAGTCCACCCCTTAGTAGGCCAATTTCTACTAAACTTCGGAGGCTGCACCTGCAAAAAATCTTTAACAGTTTGCATAGACTTAGCCTTGTCCTCCATTTTCTTTAAAACTGCTTCAACAGGCGAACCAAACAACACATCAGACTGTAAAGGAGCATCCAAAATCCTTGTCTTAACATGCTCAGCTAAGTTCTGATCTCTCAACCAGGCGTGCCTACGAAGAACAGAACCAGTGGCAGCCACCCTCGAGGAGGCCTGCACAGCATCAAAACCACATTCAGAACCGGAGGTATAGCTAAAGGCCTATGCTGAGGTAAAAACAAGAATTCCCTAAGCCTCTTCCTGGAATCAGAGAAATCTTGACCTTCCCATTTAAAATGCTCCCTCATAGAATGCAGAGTCTCTGAAAATGAAAAATCCTCAGGAGGAGAAGCTGAAGGAGTAGAATCATCCACATCAGAATCAGAATAAGGAGGATACTCCTGCAAGTCTTCAGCCGAAGACTCAGAAGCCTCCGAACAGTGCTCAAAACTCTCAAACTCAGGTTCCACCCTAGGCCTCTTATCAGGAGGGGGCATAGAACCTCTAATCATAGTAATCAAATCCTCTGCCATTTTAAGCATATGTTTCTTAGGCAAAGACCCTGAAGCACTAGGAGAAACCCCACTGAAGCTACACTAGGCCTGCCTCTCAAAGAAGCCTTGGAAACAGAGGGGAGGCCCTAACCACCTTAGGAAGAGAGGGAAGAACAGCCACCTGAGAAGCCCCTCAGCCTGGCCTACTTCCTGAGAGGATACATCCTGTAACAGTAAAGTCTCCCTGAGACTCCAAAGAAACACCTGGCAGAACCTCCGCTCCACTGAGCCTTCTAAAGAACCGCGCCAGGGACTGTCGGTTCTTCCACTCTAGGCTTTGCTGCTTTATCCTTGCGCTTTTGCCCGAAGCGTCGGAACATCCGGCGGCATTTTATAATTACAACGCTTCCCAAACACTAACCTGGCACAGTCTAACCTTCTCTTAATAGTGCGTTTGTTAAATCTTGCACAAGAGCGGCATCCAACAACGTCGTGCTCAGGCCCTAAACAAGGTATACACAAAGTATGGTAATCCCTATGAGGTATCTGTTTCCCACAAGAAATACAGTTATTCACTTTTTCTGACATCCGGTTAAATACTGAGGCAAGAAAAAACCAAAATATTTCCCCAACGGGTACTTAGCCAACTTTGATTCGGTCTGAAACTCTGACTTCAGAAACTTTCAGAACGCCAACCTGCACTCGCAAAATTGCTTCTGCATCGGACCATGCGGCAAAAAAGACTGAGGATATGACGTCGGTCATGCGCTTTAGTACCCTGACGTACTGACGTCAGTCTAATGCGCCGTGACCGACGTCAGCCATATACTTCGGTATTCGGGCCGACTGGACAGCGGACTACCCAATAGTTAGGACTGCAGCAATGTGGAATGAAGAACATCTGAGGTCCCAAGTTGGTGTTGGTGCTCTCTGGGGCGGTCTTATGTTTTTAGCCCCTCTGAGGTACTGCTTTAGCAAGGGATGAGAGAATAAAGGAGGATCCGTGTTGTAATGTGCTGAAATGGCAGAGGCGTGGAGAAGGATAGCCCTTTGTACAGCATCTCAGTTAAGTATTGTAAAATCTGAGGAATGTTTGGGACAAGAGGGTCAGGGCTTTGAGCCTGGTTCCAGGCGCAGAATCTCTTCCATTTTTCTGAGTAAGCTTTCCTGGTGCTAGGTCTCCTGGCCTCCAAAATGACATCCATAACAGCTTTAGAGAGAGGTGTTGCCTGTGACTAATGAATCTGCTATGCAGCCAGGTTTAGGGTTTTGAGCTGACCATGCAGGATCTGACTGTTTTGTTGAGTCAGAAGGTGTGGAATTTGAGGCAAAATCCATGGTGGGTCTTGAGTTACGTTCTTTAAGATTGGGTACCAGTGCTGGCGTGGCCAGTCTGGAGCAATCAGGATCATCTGTGTTTTTTCTTGTCTGGCTTTTAAGAGTACCTTTGAAAGGAGAGGCAGTGGTGGGAAGGTATAAACGTTTAGGTTTTTCCAGCTGAATGAGAGAGCATCAACTTTCCATGCTTGTGTGTGATAAGTCCTTGTGCAGAATTTTTGTAGTTGGCAATTCAGTGGGGAGGCAAAAAGATCTATGTCTGGGCATCCCCATTTTTGCGTTACCATGCTGAAAATTTGTGGATTCAATTTCCATTCGGGAGGGTCCATGATATTTCTGCTTAGATAGTCTGCCAGAGTATTTTTCTTTCCTGGCAGGAATTGTGTGCTTGCAGATGAACGTGATACGTTAGAGCTGTGTTCCACAAGGTCATGGCTTGCCTGCATAGGGGATAAGAATGAGTGCCCCCATTGCTTGTTTATGTACCACATTACTGTGGTGTTGTCTGTCTTTAATAATTGTCCTGGATGCAGAAGGTCCTTGAAAGCTGTTAGGGCATTTTGAACAGCCAACGTCTCTTTTTGATTGATGTAAAGATGCATTTGGTCTGTGGTCCACTTGCCCTGAATGCATTTTCCTGCCATGTGTGCTCCCCAGGCGTAATCCGAAGTATCTGTTAGACTCTGCCTGGCTGTGGGTAGAGTAAAAGGCTGACCCTTGTTTAGGTGACATGCCTGTGCCCACCATCGAAACTCCTGTTGTAAGCAGGGAATCTTTGGTATTACTGCTTCTAAACTGAGTGTGCTGAGTCCAAACACTTTTTAGGTACCATTGTAATTCCCTCATATGCAGTCTGGCATATGGTATTAGTAGTATGCAGGATACCATGAATCCCAGGGCCTGCAGAATTTTTCTTGCAGGGAGATGGGACTTTTTTGCCAGTGATTGAAAATATTGAGTTAGTTGAACTTGTTTGTCTGGCATGAGATAAGCCATCTGGGCCGTTGTATTTAAGCTGGCACCCAGGAATATAATCTGTTGTGAGGGCACTAGTTTTGAATGCTTTTTGTTTACTGTGTACCCTAGAGAAATTAGCAACCTTTTTACAAACGCCAGATGCTTTAGAAGAATGTCCTTTGTCTCTGCTTGAATGAGACAGTCGTCCAGGTATGGATATATTTGAATTCCTTTTTGTCTGCAAAATGCAATTACTGGTGCCAGGCACTTTGGTTTATCTACTGCGCCCAGGGTCTTTACAAAGGGCAGTGCAGATAATGGATAGTGCATTGTACCAGCTTTGAATCAGAGGTATCTTCTGCAATTTTGTCTGATAGGGACATGCAGGTATGCCTCTGAGGTCCAGAGTAACAAGCCAAGCCTTCTTGCCCAGCATGGAAAGAAGCTGCTGTAGTGTCAACATTTTGAATTTCGGAATATACAGGTAAGTATTTAGAGTTGAAAGGTCTAGTATGGGTCTCCAGGCCTTGTCATTTCTGGGGATCAGGAAGAGTCTTGAGTAAAATCCTTGTCCTTGTTCCGGTTGTGGTACTTTTTGAATAGCTCTCATGTCCATGAGGGCTGAAATTTATTTTTGTGCCTCTGCCCATTGATTTTGTGGCAGGTCTGGCATTCCTTTTAGCCTTGGTAAAATGTGAAAGTAGAACATGTAACCTTGAGGCACAATATTCAGAACCCATCTGTCTTGGGTAATTGTTTGCCAGTTTTGAGAAAAAAAAAGTGCTAGTTTTCCCCCTAAGGGGGCTGCCAAAAGGGAAGTGCTTGGCGTACGAACGGGGAAGTCATTGTGACCGTTTCCTGTAAGGTTGAGACTTTTCCTCACCTCCTTTTGGGGTTGAGGTGCCCCACTGTTAGAGGCTTGGGGTTGAGATCTGCCTCTTGGGCGTCTACATCTGCCTCTCTGTGGCCTGTCTGACACTGGAAAGAAATTCTTTGTTGGCCAATTTCTGCTAAATCAAGGTGGCTGTACCTGTAAGAAATCTTTGACTGTTTGCATAGATTTAGCTTTATCCTCCATTTTCTTTAACACCTCTTCTGCCTTAACACCAAACAAGGTATCATGCTGTAAAGCAGCATCCAATAATTTTGCCTTAACATGATCAGGTAAACTGTTCGTTTAACCAAGCATGTCTTCGAATCACAGAACCTGCAACTGCGGCTCTACAAGAGGCCTCTAAAGAATCAAAACCACATTGCAGAGTACGTTTTCCCACCTGTTCAACTACATGCAATAAATCCTGCATTTCTTTACAGTCAGGAGCTTCTGAGCTTGCAAGCATTTTCTGTTTTAAACTGAGCCATTAAATATTGTTGGTACTTAAGCATGTGAAACTGGCAATTTAAAGCCCTTACTGCTAAAGTTGCAGAAGTGTAAACTTTCTTCCCCCATCTATCCAATGCTCTAGAATCTCTGTCAGAGGGTACTGGATTTTTTGCAATGGAAGCCTTAACCCCTTTTGGACCCTGGGAAATAGTTTCTGGATCAGCAGAAGGGTTTTTATAAAGAAACTTGAGAGTCAGGGACTCTATAATACCTATCTGGCTTGGCTGGTGCAGGGGGTAATCAGGAGATAAGCTGGATTCAGAGAACACATCATCCACAATATCTAGCACAGGCGGAACAGCCAGGGGCCTGTGTGGAGGCAATAAAAGGAAATCCCTGAGACTTTTCTTGGATTCTGAATAATCCTGACTTTCCCAATAGAAATGCTCCCTCATGGTATGTAAAGTTTCCCCAAAAGAATAATCCTCAGGAGGGGAGGCTGAAGGGATAGATTCTTCAGCATCAGAGTCCTCATAAGGGGGTAGCGAGTATCCCTGGTCTTAAGAGAAAGCAGAGGAAATTGAAACCTGATCAGAAGAATCAGTCTGCATCCTGCCTAGGCCTTTTCTCAGGAGGGGGATGGGAACCCCCGATTAGAGTAATGAGGTCTTCGGCCATTTTGAACATCTGTTTCTTAGGCATGGAGGACTGTCCAGGAGAATGCTGTACTTGCTTCTTTGTCTTTAATGGTGTTTTTGTCTTGGCTGTTGCTTTAGTGGTAAGTTGTGAAGGTCTGAAAACACCCTCAGAAGCCGATGCCTGCTCAGCGGCTCCAGACCCATCTGAGGGATTAGTTTCCGTAGGCCCAATACCTTGAGTTTCCAGAGGCCTAGTTGTCTCCACATGGGAGTCTGAGGTGGCCTGTGGCTCTGAGGTAACGGGTGTCAGGGGCTGCGAAAGCGCCTCACTGAGAACCGGCGACTGGACTAGAAGAGGTTTAGTCTGTTTTGGACCTCGGATGCCTGTCTTTATCCTTGTCTTTGTGTTTTTTCAGAACTGCAGTAGTCGGTTGATCCGACGGCATAGTATAATTGAACCTTCAGCCAAAGTAGTGCAAAGATAAATCAAAACGTTGTTTTATAGTGCATTTGTTAAATCTAGCACAAACCGACAACTAGTGATGTCGTGATCAGGGCCTAGGCATGGAATACAGTAAGAGTGGAAGTCCTTATGAGGTATTTGCTTCCCACAAGAAATACGATTAACTTTTTCTGACATCGGTCAGAGGCAAGAAAAAAAAAAAAAGTTTCCCCAACGGGGTACTTAGCTTTATTGAAGACTTCGGATCTGAAATTCGACTTTGAAAGTCTCAAGAGTCGGCCGAACGGCACTTGCAAACTGATTCTGCTTCAGGCACCACGCGGCAAGAAAGACTGAAGAAAATGGCATTGGATGCATCTTATATACCCCTGGCGCACTGACGTCAGGGAAAAAGTGAAAGCAACAGACGCCGAACCAAGATTTTGGAACTCTTGGTGACTGCGGGACCGCCTGATGGCAGGATAACCCAAGTGTAATGACTGCAGCAGTGTAACACGAACATCATTGCTAATTTGAGCTCCTTTACCTTTTGGATTATCTTGAGGACTGGGTAGTGGATATGCAGAAAAATCGAATCAAGGGCCAGAGTTGAGAGTCACAGCATCCCTTACAAGACTGTTGTTCCCCAGGAGAAGGGAGGAAGTCTTGCATGTTGTAGTCCCTGGAAATGTGAATAGATCCACCTATGGATCGGATCACTGGCTATGGTTTGAGTTCAAATGACCATTCATTGGGCAGTATGAGTGCATCTGTGCTGTCCTTGAGGAGACCCCCCCCCACAAGACAAAGACCTTCACTATGAACAGGTTGTGATAGAGCACTCAATTCCCAGCATGACAGTTTCGCTGCAGACTGAATAGTGGCCACCCATTAACTGTTGATGCACCACACCACAGACATGTTAATCTTGTGTACTGCTAAGAAACATGGGGAATAAATTGCTGGAAGGATTTTGGTGACAAAAGGTATGACCTAGACTTCTAGGACATAGATATGGAGTTGGGATTCCTGCAAAGATTAAAGACCCTTGTTCCATCCTGCCCTGATAATGCCATCTACCCTACAGCAAATGCATCTCTAGGTCAGAATGTGTGTAGGTTGTGGTTAGTAAATAGCCTTCCTTAAAAAATAGACTGGAGGAATGCAGCAGGTGTTGCATACAACAGACCTGGAGGGCGTGAACTGGCTTCAGACTGGATGTTTGTACTACTGCCTCGTTGGTAGCCTTTCCCCTTTTCTTACCTCTCCTGAGGTATTTTTCTCATACCATTGCTGGTATTTTCTTCCTGTGTCTTTTGCTATTTTTTCTGATCTGAACCCATCCATTGAGGAATAAAATGACATCAGATCAAGATTGTTTACCTGTACTTCACTAAAACTGACATGCAAGAAAAAATGGTTATGGGGGTTCCAAAAAGAATACAAGAACCACCCCTTCCAAAAAAAAAAAAACACTCAAAGCTGACCGTCCAATATGTCAGAATGACTGTAAGGGAAATGGAAGCACAATCTCATTCTACAAGTATCCTACATCTGTCAGATTAAAAACTGTACAGCAGACAAGCTAAGCAGGACAAAGGCAAATCCTCACAAATGGAAACTAGAACAAGGGATCTTCCAAGATATGATCCAATTGTGGGGCATTATCCTTATTTGCCTCCTCTCTGAAAAAAAAAAAAAATCAGCCGCCAAGATTCTGCTACAGGACTTCATATAAGGAGGCCTGGAACACAGCTACCTTTTTCCTTTCCTTTGACAGGAACGCTCCAGTGTTAGCATCTGGGGTATTTCTGAAAATTTGGAAGGAATCCCCAGGATCACAGTGGTGACTCCCTTCTGGCCCAGGCAACAGTGGTTCTGCCTTTTGGAAATGGATAGGGGCTATTACCACAAGCTTCATCATAGAATGAATCTACTCACACACAATATCAGAGATTTTTTGATACACTCCCAACCCCATTCAACTTCAGCTGACTGTGACAGGGTCTTTATTCCTTTTAGGCACACAGTACGTGCAGCAGGTACTTACGGAGGCAAAAAAGTCTGCTACTAGAAAATCACATATTGGCAAATGAAAAATTTCTTAGTTGGTGCCAACATAACCAGCACCCCATTCAGGATAGTGTTCCTTTGGTTTCAATATTTAAGTGTTACTATCTTATGGCCTTTCTTACTCTATCAAGGTTCATGTATCGATAGTTTCAGGTCCTCCTCTTTCACGTCTAAATGTTTTTGAAGGGGGGTTGCACAACAGGCCTCCAAAAAACTACTGGCCCTTCCTTGAATCTTAATTTTGTGTTACAGAAGCTAACATTTGCTTCATTTGAGCTAGTTCATCTGACTGACTTCAGGTTCTTAACACGAAAAACTGTTTTGCCAATTGCTCTGCTCTCTGCAAGAAGAGTAAGAGTTGAAAGCTCTTAGGGTGTGTCAACCCAGTCATTTTCCACAGAGACGGAGCTTCCTTGAGAACTAATCCTTTTTTTTTATGCCCAAAGTGGTATCAGACTTCACTTTAAGCCCAACTATCCATCTCCCAGTTTCTTTCTTGGGCTTAAAAATGAGGGAAAAAAGATACTAGTACCATGGAGGTCTACTGACAACTTGGGTAACTCATCAGTGAGAAGGGACAGCCAGTGTCAAAACAGACCATTTGCAAATGGTTGTCTCAAGATATTACCTTTTATTATTCTAACCACTACAAAACTTCCAGGCAGGATCAAAGCCAAACGAAAAACAAATAAGGTACCAAGTCTGCAAGGCTAGAAAGCAAAGTATAATTTATTAAACAAAACAAAGATACAGGTAAGCGCATTTGCAATCTGCTAATCACTTCAGACAAACTTGCTAGATAGCCAACATTTATACACTGCATTAACCAAACCATGCTTGAAACCAATTAAGCAGTTCCTAAAAAGACATTAGTTCATCATATATAAAACCTATGCAAAAAAAGTCTAAAATGCCTAAAAAATATGTATTGGATAAATAATATTAAAAAATGTATAAAAAGTGTGTGATGGCACTTCTTGTTTGTGTGTATAAAAACATCCACATTCAGTGTTTCAAAGGGTGCGACTTCAAAAAAGGCTTTAGTGTGAATGCCTTATTTAAGCCTGGTGGTTTTTCAGCATTAGAGCAAAATCCATTTCTGTTCTGCCCCTTCAGTCCGATTAACCAAATCACCACCTCTCATGCTAACATCTAGAACTTGTAAGACCATAAACCTGAAATTATGTTCAGTACCATAATGCACACCATGTTGTGCTAAAGCATTTGTATTCTTCTTATTGTTAATGTCGCTATAATGCTCAAGTATTCTATCTTTTAGACATCTGTTCATCTTACCTATATAGAAAGCATAACAAATGACAGAAAGCAAAGTAAACTTTTTCATTAGGTTCATAGGTAGGTACTAGGATATCGGCCCTGGAGCCTACATAAGCCTATCCAAAAAGGTTCCCTGGCTTTCGCCACCCAAGAAAAAGAAGTTATGTCTTACCATAACGTTCCATCTGTGTTGTCAATCTTCTTCCATTCATCACTGATGGGTTCGTTACAGAGCCCTCACAACGGACAGTCGGCCTAATACCAAGCTCACGTACACCAAAAACTCTCGAGCCAAGCTATCCAAAATGCCCTTCTCCCAGTTACCTCAAATAGAGTTTGCATGCAACATATAGAAGCAAAAGCAGAGGCCATTTCTGTGCAAAAAAAACCTGAAACACCACAAGGACCCACAAGATCCACCAACAGCCTTTGGTAGGGGACGGAGGGTGGGATGTGATGAATGGAAGATCAACACCACAAACGGAACATTATGGTAAGATGCAACTTCTTTACCTGATGTTGTTAATCTTCTTCCCATTCATTACTGATAGGACAGAATCACAAAGCTACTTGAAAACCTGGGTGGCCCTTATGGAAGAACATTCCTGAATAACATTGAGCCAAAGGCCACTCTTCCCCTGGAAACCATGTCCAATTTGTAATGTTTGATGAAAGTATGATTTTAGCCCAAATGGCTGCTGCACAAATGTCTTCCATGGAAGCTCTGGAATGAAAAGCAATAGAAGTCGCAATGGCTCTCGTTGCATGAGCTTTGATATTGACAGGTTTAGGTTCACTAGGATAGTATGAAAAAGTACTACAATCTCAGCCATTTTTGATAAGGTGACCTTTGATACAAGCACATCCCATTTTTGGTCCAGAGAAGGAGATGAAAAGTTGATCAGACTTGCGGAAAAATTTAGTCCTGTCTAAATAAAAATGCAATTGTCTATGTACATTCAATGAGCGTAGACAATATTCTCCTTTATTGTAATAATTTGGGAAAAACACTGGGAGCTCAATGGACTGGTTGACAAAGAAATCAGAAATTACTTTGACGAGAAAAGGATTAGTACAAAGAGATACTCTGTCTTTAGGAAAGATTAGATACATACTTTTGGTGCGCAAGACGTAGTTCCGAAATCCGTCTAGCTGATGTGACTGCTGCCAAAGAGATTTCCAAGAAATAAATTTAAGCTCACATTTTGCAGCAGGCTCAAAAAAGGGTACAGAGGGATGCCATGTCTCTACAGGTCACCCGATTGGGGGTCTGCTATGGAAACTCCTTTGAGAAAAGTCCTGCAAATGCGGGTGGAGATAAGTAGAATGCCTTCAAGACAGTTATGAAAACTGAAGATAAGCTGCCAAGTGGACTTGAAAAATGGAAGCTGAAGCTCCAATATTGAAAAACTCAGAAAAGGTAGTGAAATATAACAGATGCAGAAGCTGAGAAGGGGTCTAGCATCTGTTTTCTAGACCAAACAGCGAACCTTTTCCACTTATCTCTGTACAGTTTCCTGGTGGATGGTTTATGTGAGGCCAGAATAATATCACAAACAGGTGGGGAGAGGGATTCCTGCCTAGCGACTAATGGAAGTGGAGAAACCAAGCTGTCAGCTTGAGTTGACAGACTTGGGGGAGTCAACCCCTGGGGGCAAGAGATTATGTCCTGACGAGTGCCCAGGATCCATTGAGGTTGTAATAGGTGAGGCCGGAGAAAGGGGAACCACACTTGTCGAGGCCAGAATGGGGCAATGAGGATCACCTTGCATCTCAACTGAATTGTTTTCTTTAAAAAAAAAAGAGGCATCAAGGGAACTGGAGGATAAGAATGGAGGAGACCCGTGGGCCAATCGTGAGTCTAAGTCTCTCGGTGACTCCCCTTCTGGGGGGAAAAAGGGCAAAGAAGCTGCTGGATTTGTTTGAGGGGGACGCAAAAAGATTGCAGCAAGGCTGGCCCCAATGGCTGAAAATTTCTGCCGTCACATTCAGATTGAAGAGCACTCATGTGGAAGCAGGATACATCTGCTCAACCCATCCACAATCATGTTGGAGCTCCCCAGGATATGCATTGCTACAAGAAAGCGGCTGGAAGCTATTCCCCAATGCCAAATTCTCACAGCCTCTCGACACAGGGGGTAGGATATGGTCCCTCCTTGTTTGTTTATATACCAGACTACCGACATATTGTCTGAATGGATTGCAATAGTTCCCGATGGAAGGAGTGGATGTAGTGCCTGCAACACCAACAGCACCACTCAACTCCAAAACATTGATATGCAAGTTGGCCTCCAGGTTGGATCACGTGCCTTTGACCATCTTTCCCTGAAAGTGGCCCCCTACCCCATCAGGGAAGCATCCATGGTCACCGTGGCATTGGGCTGATGGGTCTGGAAGGGACGACAAAGAATTTAGTCTGTCCTCATCCACCAAAGAGCTTGCTTGCAGGAATTGGTGATGAGGATCTGTGAGTTTAGAGGGTGAAGGTTTGCCAATCACTGGAACAAAAGGAGCCATTGTAACAGTCTCATATGTAATCTTGCCAGAGGAACAATCGGAATGGCTGCAGCCATAGACCTCAGAGCCTGTAGAACTTCTCTTGTGGACACTTTGACAGAGTATCACTTGTACCTGTAATCTTAACCCCTGAACCTGTGAGGACGGAGAGAAACCAGGCTTGTTCAAGTATTGAATACTGCCCCTATGAATTCCAATTGTTGGGTAGGGTGAAGATTGGATTTTTTCCCAATGGACTGTGATGCCTAGAAACTCCACCAGTGAGAGTATAACGGAGGGTCATGGTCAGTAGGTGCTTGGTGGGGGCGGAGAGGAGACAATCGTCTAAATATGGAAACACCTGGAATCCCTAAAGTCTCAGATAACCTGCCACCACTGCTAGGCATTTCATGAACACACTGGATGTTGTCAAGAGACCAAATGGCAGGGATCTGAAATGGTAATGATTGGCTCCCAGCCAGAAGTGAAGGAGACTCTGGAGTGTTTGTCCATTTTTATGCGGTAATACGCATCCCGGAGGTCTATAGAGCACATTCAAACATCCTCCCATAGAAAAGGGAGAATGGATTGTAGAGTGACCATGCGGAATTTGGTTTGAACCACTGACTTTAGTTGGCTGAAATCCAAAATGGTCTTTTTTGGCACCAAAAAGAATCTCTAGTAAAACCCGGATCCGCATTGGTCTGGAAGGACTGGTTGGATGACTCTTTTGTGATATCTTTCTCATCTCTGAAACCACTTCTTCCCTTTGACTGGGTGGAACATTGGGAAGGTACTTTGAAGGTTTTGGGCAATATATTAGAGGGATGCAATAGCCTCTGGAGATTATTCTCTGCACCCACCGATAGTTTGTAAGAGAGTGCCAGGCAGGTTGGTGCAGAGAAAAACGAGCACCGACTGCTTCCAGAAGAAAGCAATCGGGCAATACTTCAGGAGCATTGCTAAGATCATCCAGAGAAATAATCCCTGGAGTCTTGGTTTCGGGGACCCCCTCTGCCCCTAAAGGGGCATCTTCCACCATTGGAACCCCCTCTGCCTCTGGGGGAATCCTCACCACGTGCGTTGTGGAAAGGGCCTTGAGATTTTTTTCCCACTCCTCTGGTTCCTGGAAAAAGAATGCTAAGGTTTGGAAAAACCCAGGCCAACGGCAGACAAAGTCTTTCTGTCCTGTTCGCACCTGGCCAGTGTGTCCCTCAATTTAGACCCAAACAAGGCTGATGGTTTGATATAAGAAGTTATGTACCTACCATAATGTTCCAGGTTAGTTGTCTTCTCGCCGCCTTTCTTGCTGGTTGGATTCAGAGCCGATCCTTGGCTCCAACTCGGCCATCTTCAAAAGCTCAAGAGCTGCTTACTGGCTCAAGGCCCCCCCTATATCCCACGATGCCTGGCACTAGATACCCAGATCTCATTTGGTAACTTAACTACAGACATTATTATAATACAGTAAATTTAGCAGGATACAGGAACCTACTGGAGAGACTGACAGAAGTAATAGCCAGAGAAGACTCAGCCAGTGATCAACAAATCTAAGGAACTCTTCTCGGTCTACTAGGATAGGGGGCTGGAGGGTGGGATGCACGAAAGAAGGCAACTAACATGGAAAGTTATATGGTAGGTACATAACGTCTTAATGTTAAGTTGTCCATCTCGCCTTCATTCTTACTGGTTGGACAGCGTCCCTAGCACCTCAATCCTGGGTAGCTCATCGGAACAGACTCTTCAGAACAGTGGAACCAAAATCAGCTCTGCTTGTGGAAGCCACATCCAGTTTATAATGTGAAATGAAGGTATGTGGATTAGCCCATGTAGCTGCTGCACAGTTTCCATTGGCAATCTGGCCTGAAAAGCCAGATAACTAACTAGAGCTCTGGTGTAGTGACCTTTGGGTTTAGCAGGAAGCTCTTTATTTCTTAACTGATATATAAAGGTAATAGAAGTCAACCACCTAGATAAGGTGACTTGACACCGGTATGCCTTGTTTTCCCTCAGCTTAAGACAGAAACAATTGGTCTGATTTTCTGATTTGCTTGGTTCTATGCAAGTAAAAGCATAATTGTCTATGGACGTCCAGCTGATGTAACGTGTATTCTGCCTTGTTGGAATAATTCGGAAAGAACACAGGTAGTTCAATGGACAGATTCAAATTTTAATCAGAAGTAACCTTTGGAAGAAAGGAAGGGTTAGTCCTAAGAGAAACTCTATCATTGTGAAAAACTAGGTAAGGAGGACGAACACAGAGAGCCTGAAGTTCAGAAACTCTTCTGGCCGACATAACTGCGAACAGAAGGGTTTTCCAAGAAAGAAACTTCAAGGAACAGGAAGCTGCCGGTTCAAGGGGGGGCAGTATCAGGGAAGCTAGAATCAAATTCAGATCCCACAGAGGCGGGGGATCTCTTACTAAGAAAGGCCTTACAAAGCTTATGGGACATGATGCTGGAATAAGAGAGGCCCGTATGAAAGTTTGAAATTGCAGCTAGCTGAACTCTATTCGTGGCAGAAGAGGATCCTGTTCGAAAAAGTTCTGCTAGAAATTCTAAAATATGGTGCACAGGGGCTGAAAAGGGATCTTTCTGTTCTCTGCCCATAAGGAAAAACGTTTCCACTTGCTTAGCATAAGTTTTCCTAGTGGTCGACTTATGCGAGGAGAAGATGATTTCATGCACCGATTTGAGAGATGTTGGGAAGCCTGGCTAAGGTCGGAAGTGGAGAAACCACGCAGTGAGCTGGAGAGATTGAAGAGACTGGTGAGACTGATGGATCAGGAGTTCTGGAATTGGGTCCAGGGCTGCTCCAGAAGGTGATGCAGGAAAGGGAACCAAATTTGTCAAGGCCAGTAAGGGGCAATGAGGATCATCTTGCATCCCAATGTGGTAGCTTTCTGAATTAGTTTGGGAATCAGGGGAAATGGAGGGAATGCATAAAGAAGTCCCTGGGGCCAATTGTGAACCAGAGCGTCTCTGGGGAGGTGTCCGGGGAGAGGAAGAAGAGAGAAGAAATTGTCGCACTTGCTGTTGAGGGGGGTTGGCAAAAAGGTTGCAGCAAGGCTGACCCCATTTGCGGAAGATTTTGTCTGCCACAGTCTGAGGCATAAGAATTGCTCTGCTCAGCCTGTCTGCTATAATGTTTGACTTCCCAGGGATGTGCGCTGCTATCAGAAACTGCTGGGAAGAGATCGCCCACTGTCAAAGTCTGACTGCTTCTCGACATAAGTGGTACGACTTGGTTCCACCCTGCTTGTTGATGTACCATACCACTGGCATATTGTCTGTTTGAACTGCAATGGTCCCGGTGTGAAGACCGTTCTGAAGAGCTTGCAACGCTAAAAGCACGGCTCTCATCTCCAAGACATTGATATGCAGATGGTACTAGTGAGGCTGCCAGGTGCCTCGGACTGTTCTGCCCTGAAAATGCTGCCCCCACCCGATCAGGGAGGCGTTCGTGGTCACCGTAGCTACTGGAGGAGAAGAACGAATGGTCTGCCCTGGTGTAATGATGGGGAAACAATCTACCAAACAAGTTGGTTTTTGCATGACACTGATTATTATCAAGTGAGACATTGGGAGTTGCTGGAAGGACCAGTGTGTGAACATACACTGAAGAATCCTCATGTGAAAACGTGCAAGGGGAACTAGTATTATAGCCGCTGCCATGAGACCCAATGTTTTTAGGACAAATCTGGCCTGAATCTTTTTGCAACTAATAAGACCTGCACATGTCGAATGGCTAACACTGTCTGCTGGGAGAGTTGCTGACATGTCCTTTGTGTTTAAATTTGCGCCTATAAAGTTGATAGGTTGACAAGGTGACAATGTAGACTTTTCAAAATTTATTGTGATGCCTAGAGTAGAGCACGTTTGGATGGTGTAGTCTCTGGCTAACAGCAGGTGATACCTGGTGGTTGCAGTAAGGAGCCAGTCGTCTAAATATGGAAACACCTGGAATCCTTGCCGTCTCAAGTGAGTGGTGACTACTGCCAAACATTTGAACACCCTGGGGGGCTGTGGTGAGACCAAAGGGCAGCGCTCTGAACTGATCATGACTGGCTCCCAGCCGGAAGCGGAGGAATCTTCTGGAGCGTCTGTGCATTTTGATATGGTAGTACGCGTCCTGCAGATCTATGGAGCACATCCAATTTGTCCTGACCCAGAAAGGATAAAATGGACTGTAGCATAACCATCCGGAACTTTGTTTTTTGAACAGACCTATTTAGTCTGCTGAGATCCAGAATGGGTCTCCAGTCCCCTGTCTTTTTTGGTACCAAAATGAACCTCGAGTAAGTTCCGGATCCTTGTTGGTCTGCTGGGACTGACTGGATGGCTCTGTTTCTTAGCAGTTTTGAAATTTCTTGAACTGCTTGATCCCTTACATAGGGTGGAACATCTGGAAAGGATTTGTTGGAAAAGAGTGGAGTGTGAAAGAAGGGAATTTTGTAGCCTTCGAATATGATACAAAGTACCCATTTGTCTTGTGTTATACTTTGCCAGGCTTCTGGGTACACCGATAATCTCCCCCAGACTGCCTCCGAAGGTGGACAGCCGGGCAGCACTTCAGGGATGCTGGAAGGGCTTGTCAGAGAAGGACTCTCTTTGGCCCTGATATTGCAGACCCCCCTGCCCCTAGGGCGGCATCTACTGTTGTTCCCTCCTCTGCCCCTGGAGGGGAACTCCCCACGTGTGTCAGGTAAGGCTCCCTGGGATTTCCGGAACCACATCTTCCCACTCTTCCGACCCCGACCCTTGGGATACGGTCTTGAAGGAGTGGAAAAACGGACTCCAATGGCAGAGAGTCTTGCCTTCCTGCTCACACCTGGTAAGGGTATCCACCTGTGGTCCAAACAGAGCAGAACCATCAAAGGGGATGTTGGTGAAAGACGTCTTGAAGGGTTCTGCAAAGTTGCATAACCGCATCCAAGCACGTCTCCTCAAAGCCACATCTGTGTCTGCGGCCCTACTCGCTCCATCGGCTGCATAAGAGACGAGCCGCATGGAGGAGTTTAGTACAGAATTGAGAGTCGCCAGCTGGGAGGCAATCTTAGCCCGAGCCCCCACAGCTGATGGATCTTGAAGTGTATCTTCTAGCTCTTTAAGGAGATCCCTTTGAAGGCGGGTAAAATGGCACAAATAGTTCAGAGACCTCGTGGAAAAGGTCGCTGAGGAAAACATCCGCTTCCCATATCTGTCCATCGTCCTAGATTCCTTATTAGGGGGATGGACAGACGAAGAAGTTTCAGCCAACTCTTTAGTGGCCGCTGCTACCACTATGGCATCCACGGGAACACCCTTGGGTCATAAATTGCTGGTCTTGAGGGGCAGTGATGAATTTTGTGGGCCTACGGGGAGGGGCAGTGATGAATTTTGTGGGCCTATGGGGAGTTGGTTCCATTGAGTCTGGAGCTAACCACGCCTTTCAAGCCATCACTGACAGTGGATCGAAAGGCAGAGACACCCAGGAGGTGGAGGGTCGGGAACCAAACGCATACAGGAATATAGACTCATCCTCGGAAGGGTTAAGGGTAGTCCAGTTCCCCCTCTGCCCAAGGATTTCAAGGATGTCTGAGAAGGAGACTTCCTCAGAGGGGGATCTCTGGGACCCTTCAGACACCTCCAAGTCAGTATCTGAAGTGACAGACTCAGCATGCTTCTTCTTGCATTTCCTCTTTCGAGGGGGCTCCTCTGAATGAACGGGGGAGGCCTCGGAAGAGGAAGATACACCCAATGGGGTGCCCTGGAGCACTTTTTCCCCACGCTTGGGGTCTGGAGGAGGGGCAGAGGCAGGAGCAGGCACCATGGGGGGAGAAGCCAATGAGGTTGACCGTGAGGCTGACTCAGATGCCAGCACACTCCTCATAACCTCGAAGGCGCCCCTTCCCGATACCAGAGAAGGCTCCGGCTCCGAAGAGACCAGAATCATTCTCTGCACCGAGAGAGACTGCTCCGAAGCCGATGTAGGAGCTGAACTCACCTGCACCAAAGCTCCGAGAGGGAGAACGGGTCGGACAAGGGTCCGATCGCCCCCTCAGAGCAGAGGGAGTCCCGGCGCCCAGATCCCTCCAAGGACTGCACCATGGAAGAGATCGGAGCAGACGGAGGTATCTCCGCCGATGGACCCACGGTTCCAGCCACAGCATGCTCTGGCTCCAAACTCAAGGGACGAGTCGAAGGAGGAACTATCGGAGAAACAGGTAGAGCCTAGCCCTAATGAGGGGGGCTGGATAGTATTTTTGCCAGGGCCTGCGACTTTAAAAGCCTGCTCACCACTCTCTCCAAATCATGGTCAGATAACCTAGATGACCGAGAAGAGTGGGACCGATGACTACACACAGACTGCAGTAAGGGTGACCCTGGAACAGAGTGTATCGACTCCAAGGATGGTGACCTGGAGCGTTTTTGACTCCCAGATGGTTCCGATGGAAGAGTCGGGGCCGATTGGGAGATGGGGCTGGAACCGAAGTTAAACAGAAGCCATACTCGGCGACGGCGAGCTGGGAGCAGATTGCTTCAATGGCCTAGAAGGTTTCACTGACAGTCTTGGCCGGTGATCCTTCAGGTTTAAGCAAACCCCTAAGGATAAGATTATTCCTACGCTCCTGCAGGACTCTTGGACTAAAGGCGTGACACACCAAACAAGAGTCCTGCAGGTGTAGGGAGCCCAAGCAATAAACACAAGTGTGACCATCTGTCAGACACATTTTCTGACAGCATGAGTCACACTTCTTGAATCCCAACACTTTTGTGTGTCTAGACATTCCTGTGAAGGAAAATCAATTACAAAGAACAAGTATATAGGAGAGTATGTAACTGGAAAAAAATATACACAAACCACACAAGTTACCACACCCTAACACACACACCCTAACACACACACCCTAACACACACACCCTAACACACACACACCCTAACACACCCTAACACACACACACACACACACACACACACACACACACACACACACACACACACACACACACACACACACACACACACACACACACACACACACTATATAAGACCTACAACTAGCACAATTTCTAATGAACTTTGTCTACCTTAAAAAATAAAACAATAAGCCTCTAACTAAAACGGCTTACTTTGAAAGGTAAACGGGAGTGGGGGAGGGAAAGGAAAACTCTAAGGAGAAAACAAGTTTTTAAGGGGGGGGGGGGGACACTAACAAAACTACCATAGAACCTACAGCTAAGCTACGACTAAGCGTATATTCAATAAAGTACAAAAGTCCTAAATATAGTGAAGAGAGAGAAAATATACGACCTGAGCCAGTAAACGCAACCTCGTAGCAAAAGCGGCAAACGAGATCTGGGTATCTAGCGCCAGGCATCATAGGATATAGGGGGCCTCGAGCCAGTAAGCAGCTCTCGAGCTTTTGAAGATGGCAGAGTCGGAGCAGAGGATCGGCTCCGAACCCAACCAGCAAGAATGAAGGAGAGATAGACAACTTAACATGGGGCATTAAAAAAGTAGGACTTGAAGGAGTCCGCGAGGTCACAGATGCACATCCAGGCATGGAGCCTCATGACTATGGCTGCACCCGCAGCTCTAGCCACACATTCGGTTGCATGGGAGAGCAACCTCATGGACGTGCTGGAGACTGCCTGTCAACATGCCACCCTTGTGTATCTTATCGTGTGCCCAGTCAGAAACTTGACCCGTGAGGAATCCTGAAAGTTCGGAGATCAGATCCCTTTACAGCCTCGTAAAATCTGCAAAGTAATTCAGAGACCCAACTGCAAAGGTCGCTGAAGCAAAAACTCGCTTCCCTAGTTTGTCCACAGCCCAGGACTCTGTTGGGCGGGTGAACAGTAGGACTTTCTTCCGCAACGTCCTTTTTCGTGGCTGCCGCCACCACCATAGCATCTACTGGCAAGCCTCTAGACCAGTGGGGATGCTCCTCTGGTGTGGAAATAATCTTATCTGGTCTCCGGGGAATGGCCTCAATAGAATCAGGGTTCTTCCACGCATGCTGCATGACGAGCTGGACTAACTCGTTGGCAGGTGGGGGGTCACCTAAGAAGTAGAAGGCAGAGAGTGGAAAGCCTGCAGGAAGACGGACTCCTCTGAGGAAGGATTGGAGTGCTTCAAACCATCTCTCAGTTTCAAAATTTCTTGGATGTCTCCAAAGGAGACAGTCAGGGGGCGACAGTGGGGATACTTCCCCATCACCGTAGTCCTCTGTGAGAGACACCTCCAGGGAGTCGAGATGTTTCCTCTTCCACACCTTCTTCCGATGGGGTTCTTCAGTGGGAATGTCTAAAGAGGACTCTTAAGGGAATTTACCCTGGACAGGGGTTTCCCTGAGGCTTGTGTTCTGTGTCCTGGGGAGATGGCTCGTGATAGCTGTAGCTCAGAGGGAGATCTGACTTAGGGGGAGCTTCAAGAAGCGAGCACCCTATCCATCACCCAGAAAGCTGGGCCGCCCAAAGAGGAATGGGAGCCCAGAACAGAGTAAGAATCTCGGAACTGGGGTTACACCTCAATCCATGCGGCCCACTCCTGGGGATGGAGCCTCAAGCAAGATCGGGGCAGGTGCTGTCCCTCGGTCAGAGGACGGAACAAAAAATTTGGAACCATGCTGGGAACAGAGGGTTTCACCCCCTCAACCATGAGAACAGAGGGTTTCACCCCCTCAACCATGAGAACAGAGGGTTTCACCCCCTCAACCATGAGACTGAGGAAGGGACAGTTCCATACGAACCAAAGCCCAAAGGGGAGGCCTCAAAGCCACAGAGAGTCACTGTTGGCGCTGAGGAAAGAGTTCCCACCAACGACGATGGAGCCATGGGCCTCGGAACAGATGGATCCAAGGGACAGGAATAAGTGGGAGTCCTGGAGCATTAAACTCAAACCCCGAAGTGGGTTGGGTTTTAGGAAAGTGTTATCTCTCTGGCTGTCAACAGGCGCACTACATCGAATTTAGACAGACTCCTGGTGGACCTTACAGACACTCCAGAAGGGGAGTCAAGCTGGTCCAGAAAAGGGCTACAAGCCTGAGCTAAGAATGGGTTCAATGAAGGGGAGTACTGGGTCTGTGTTGTCAGCATCGAAGACTCCAACTTAGAAACCGGTAATAGGGGAACCAACGGGTACTGAGAAAGGACTCTGTGCCGAAGAAACATGGAGTAGAAGTTATTATCGGCTCCAAGGGGATCGTTGGAACGGACTTTGGTGCAGTGAGAGGTGAAGTCAGCGCCAAGGCTATCGAAGACAAAATGGTTGGAGCTGTAGTCGTTACTGCAGTTGAGGCTGGTACCATAGATGTCAGTGCTGAAGTTGGCGCAGACGTCGAAGTTATATTAAATGTCCACAGAAGCAACTGGAGCAGAGCTCAGAACCGGAATAGTCTGAGCAGAGGAAGCAATCTTATGTTCCGTAGAAGATTTGTGGGCCTTGTGTTTGTGGGACTTACCCTTATCACCAGCTGGTGAAGAGGGATTGGAATGTGGACGTTTCTTGTCCTTCAATGGAGGGGTTGAGACCAAGACACAGAAAGGTCCTCTGAGAAAGGTGGGGATAAACAGGCCTTTCAAGATCAGCTTATTTTTCCTCTCATTCAGCGTCTGCTGACTAAAGCTCAGACAAATCTGGCAAGAGTTTCACAGAGAGGCGAGAAACCCCTAGAAAATAGAGGAGACAATCATCGTTTAATTCGCTGTTGGGGAGTTTGCCATTGCAGGAAGTGCAATGTTTGAACCCCGAAGTCCCTTTTTTATCAGACATATCCAACACACAAAGAAGCAACCAAAGAAAATACTGCTAGAAGGTACAGGAGAGAAATAGAAAAAAGAAGCAATACTAACTATGGTATCAAACGATACTACAAGGGTAGAAGAGGGCATTACCAACAATGGTATAAGAAATACTCGAAGGATAAAGCTAGATATAGAAATAGGGTAGGAAAAAAAAAAGTAAGATTAGAAAAAAAGTTTCAAAATACAGTAAATTTTATAAAAATTTGAAACTAAGCTGGAGAGCTCGGTGAAATGCTGCTAAATAGCTGCATGGCAAACGAGATCTGTGGTAACTGGGAGAAGGGTATTGTTGGTAGCAGCTTAGCTAGAGAGTTTTTGGTGTGCGCGAGCTTGGTATTAGGCCGACTCAGTTTCAAAGTGATGAATGGGAAGAAGATCATCATCAGATAATTATTTTCCCGTGCCCCTGTCAAGCAGTGCCGCAGAAGTGATCGCAGAGGTGAATTTTCTATTTCCCATACAGTCAAGATTTTTCTTAAGAGAGGCCAAAGGAGGAGCTTTGGTTGATATTGATCTACAATCAGCATAAAAGTCTAATTCTATTTTAAACTCTAGAATAGGATGGGCATAAACTTACGCAGAATGAATATACTTAGGCAGAACAACATCTGCATGAGAACCTGCCCAGTCTACTGGATTCAACCCCAGCCATATACACTGTTGGGTGTTGTAACAAAAGAAGTTTCCCAAGAGATTTATTTCTAAATGAGAAAAGTACAGTTGTGTACACTTACCATAAATGTAGATGCTCAAGTGTATTCACTGTTGCAGTCATCACACTTGGGTTATCTGCCTGCAGGTAGCCCTCAGTTGGCCCGAATACCAGAGTCTTGGGATTTCTGCATTGGATGCAGTCACCTCTTCCATGATGTCAGGATGTCAGGGGTATAAAACATGCAGCAGACACCATTACATCAGTTTTTCTTGCCCCAGATGTCATGAGTCCCCAAACTAGGAAGCAATTACATGGCATGGAACACCTCCAATAAAAAGTAAATAGCATAGCCATAAGATATGGCCAAAGAGAGGAAAGGTAGAAAACAGAGAAGTCAGGGGGCTGGAGGAAGGGTAACCAGGACTGCAACAGTGAATACACTCTAACATCTACATTTATGGTACGTGTACACAACTGTACTATGTTCTTAGTGTTTCACTGTTGCAGTCATCACACTTGGGTTGATTCCCAAAGCTGAGGAAGGGTGGAGGCAGTCAAGAAGCATAAGGGCTGGCTAGCAGGCCTTGCAAGACTGCTGTGGTAAATCCAGCTCTGGATTTAGAAAAGACAGGTAAGTGGTAATGCTTGGTGAAGGTGTACACAGCACTCCAGGTTGCAGCTTCCAAGATGTCCCCGATAGGGACTCCCCTGAAATGCTGTAGAGGTCGAGGCAGTCCTAGTGGAATGAGTTCTGATTCCCTCTGGGATAGGTTTTCCATGGTGTTTGTATCAGAAATGGATGCAGTGTGCTATCCATTTGGAAATGGTTTGCTTTGAAATGGCCTTGCCCTCTGCCCCTGCAGCAAAGATGACTAGCAGCTGGTGAGATTTTCTGAAAGGCTTAGTCCTGTCAAGGTAGAACCTGAGCAGTTTTCCCCTTTACTCTGAGGATTAGGGAAAAAGGTTGGTAAATGGAGGGACTGAAAGCCACACTGGATACCACCTTGGGCATATATGATGGGTTAGCCTTGAGGGAAACCCTGTCAGCATGGAAAATAATGAAGGATTCCACAGCCTAATGAGCCTGCAACTCAGGCACTCTTCTTGCTGAAGTGATGGCTGGAAGTAAGACCGTTTTCCAAGACAGGAATTTTAGCTCTACTGAAGCAGCGGGCTCAAAAGCGGGAAGCGTCAGCTTCTCTAGTACAGAGAAGATCCCAGGCAGGAGTGGGAGCTCTCCTCGGGGGGGGGGGGGGTGTTAAATTGGTGGCTCCTCTCAGGAACTGTTTGACCAGAGGGTGAGAGAAGAGGGGTGGCTCAGTATTGTAATGAGCCGAGAAGGCAGAGGCATGAATCTTAAATTGATAAGGATAGGCCTTTGTGGAGCAGCTCTGTTAGGTAATCTAGAATTTGAGGTAAGGAGGGCACGGCTGTGTCCTTTCCTTGAGACCGGCTCCAAGAAAAGCATCTTTTCCACTTTTCTGAACAGGATTTCCAAGTACTAGGCCTTCGGGCCTCAAGGATGACGTCTAGAACCAGTTTGCCGAGGGTTGCTGGTGGTGTATTCAGGGAATAAGTCAGGCTGAGAGGTTCAGGGTTTGCAGCGGAGGATGCAAAATGTGTCCCTCCTGCTGGGACAGCAGGGAAGGGGTCTGATGTAGGTGCCATCGTGGCACTGCTGTCAGACTGCGGGGTGGGTAGCAGCACTGGCATGGCCAGTCTGGTGCAATAAGGATTGTCCTTGGTCTGTCCGGTTTGAGTTTGAGTAGTACTTTTTGAGAGGGGCAGAGGGGGAAAGGCATAGATTGAGAGGTTTTCCCATGTAAAGTATAGGGCATCCACTTTCCATGCTTTGCTGTGGGGATTTCTGGGGCAAGATTTGCTCAATTGATGGTTTTGGGGGGAAGCAAAGAGGTTCACCTCTGGTGTCCCCCACCTGTAGATAAGTTTGAATGAGTTGGGTTCCAGTTGCCACTTGTGTGGGTCCAGTAGATTTCTGCTTAAGTAGTCTGCCAGTGAATTTTGACTGGCTGACAAAGTACAGTGTTGTACCTACCATAAATGTAGATGTTAGAGTGTTCACACTGCTGCAGTCATTACACTTGGGTTATCCTGCCGTCAGGTGGTTCCACAGTCGGCCAGAGTTCCAAAGTCTTGGTCTGGCGTCTGTTGCTGTCGCTTCTTCCCTGATGTCAGTGCGCCAGGGGTATACAAGATGCATCAGACGCCATTTTCTTCAGTTTTTCTTGCCCCAGATGCCAGGTACCCCCAAGTAGGTAGGCAATACATATTGCTAATAAGTATACATATAAAAATAAAAACAATACCTTCAGTTACAAGCAAATACACCACAAAGGTTGTATAGGATAGAAAGGTATAGATAAGTCCAGCTAGTTCAGAGGGGATGGAGGGAGGGTAACCTGGACTGCAGCAGTGTGAACACTCGAACATCTATATTTATGGTAGGTACAAAACTGTACTATGTTCATCGTGTTACACTTCTGCAGTCATTACACTTTGGTAGAATCCCAAAGCCAAGGTTGGGTGGCTGGTCTAGAGTTAGGATTGGCTATGAGGCCCTGCAGAACTGCAGTGGCAAATCCTGCTCTGGATTTAGAGTAAAGAGGCAGGTGGTAATGCTTGGTAAAGGTGTGCAATGAACTCCAAGTTGCAGCCTCCGAAATTTCCTTGGTAGGTACTCCTCTGAGAAAGGCTGTTGAAGTGGCTGTTACCCTGGTGGAATGTGTCCTGATGTTATTTGGGACTGATTTTCCATGCTGTGTGCAACAGTAATGAATACAGTGTCCTATCCATTTGGATATAGTCTTCTTTGAGATGGCCTTGCCCTGTGATCCTGCAGCATATGCTACAAGCAGTTGCTCAGTTTTCCTGAAAGCTTTTGTTTTGTCCAAAGTAGAAGCATAGCTGCCTGTGTATGTCCAAAGAATGCAGAAGTTTCTCCCCTTTATTCTGGGGGTTTGGATAAAAAGTTGGCAAATGGATGGTTTGGTTAAGAGCCACACTAGATACCACCTTTGGCATAAAGATAGGGTTTGTCCTTAAAGAAACTCTGTCCTAATGAAAAATTATAATCCACTGCCATTAATGCCTGTAGCTGAGACTCTTCGTGCTGAAGTTACTGCCAGGAGCAGAGCTGTTTTCCATAATAAAAATTTTAGATTGGTTGTATTGGCTGGCTCAAAAGGTGGCAGTGTCAGTTTTTCCAAAAAAAAAAAAAAAAATTGAGGTCCCAAGTTGGTGTTTGTGCTCTCCGGGGTGGTCTTATGTTTTTAGCCCCTCTGAGGTACTGCTTTAGCAAGGTATGAGGGAATAAAGGAGGATCAGTGTTGTAATGCGCTGAAATGGCAGAGGCGTGGATCTTAATTGACGAGAAGCATAGGCCTCTGTCCAGCATCTCAGTTAAGTATTGTAAAATCTGAGGAATGTTTAGAACAAGAGGGTCAAGGCTTTGAGCCTGGTTCCAGGCGCAGAATCTCCCATTTTTCTGAGTAAGCTTTCCTGGTGCTAGGTCTCCTGGCCTCCAAAATGACATCCATAACAGCTTTAGAGAGAGGTGTTGCCTGTTTGACTAATGAATCTGCCATGCAGCCAGGTTTAGTGTTTTGAGCTGACCGTGCAGGATCTGATTGTTTTGTTGAGTCAGAAGGTGTGGCAAAATCCATGGTGAGCCTTGAGACAAGTTCCTTAAGATAGGGTACCAGTGCTGGCGTGGCCAGTCTGGAGCAATCAAGATCATCTGCGGTTTCTCTAGTCTGGCTTTTAGGAGTACCTTTGAAAGAAGAGGCAGTGGCGGGAAGGCATAAACTTTTAGGTTTTTCCAGCTGAACAAAAGAGCATCCACTTTCCATGCTCGTTTGTGATAAGTCCTTGTGCAGAATTTTTGTAGTTGCCAATTTAGTGGGGAGGCAAAAAGATCCATGTCTGGGCATCCCCATTTCTGCGTTACCATGCTGAAGATTTGTGGATTCAATTTCCATACGTGAGGGTCCATGATATTTCTACTTAGTCTGCCAGAGTACTTTTCTTTCCTGGCAGGAATTGTGTGCTTGCAGGTGGACTTGATACGTTAGAGCTGTGTTCCACAAGGTCATGACTTGCCTGTAGAGGGAATAAGAATGAGTGCCCCCTTGCTTGTTTATGTACCACGTTACTGTGGTGTTGTCTGTTTTTAATAGTAATTGTCCTGGATGCAGAAGGTCCTTGAAAGCTATTAGGGCATTTTGAACAGCCAACATCTCTTTTTGATTGATGAAAAGATGCATCTGGTCTGTGGTCCACTTGCCCTGAATGCATTTTCCTGCCATGTGTGCTCCCCAGGCGTAATCCGAAGCATCTGTTAGATTCTGCATTGCTGTGGGCAGGGTAAAAGGCTGACCCTTGTTTAGGTGACATGCCTGTGCCCACCATCGAAACTCCTGTTGTAGGCAGGGAATCATTGGTATTACTGCTTCTAAACTGAGAGAGTGTTGAGTCCAAACACTTTTTAGGTACCATTGTAATTTCCTCATATGTAGTCTGGCATATGGTATTAGTAGTATGCAGGATGCCATGAATCCCAGAGACTGCAGAATTTTTCTTGCAGGGAGATGGGACTTTTTTGCCAGTAATTGAAAATATTGAGTTAGCTGAACTTGTTTGTCTGGCGTGAGGTAAGCCATCTGGGCCATTGTATTTAAGCTGGCACCCAGGAATATAATCTGTTGTGAGGGCACTAGTTTTGACTTCTTTTCGTTTACTGTGTACACTAGAGAAACTGGCAACCTTTTTACAAACTCCAGATGCTGTAGAAGAATGTCCTTTGTCTCTGCTTGAATGAGGCAGTTGTCCAGGTATGGATATATTTGAATTCCTTTTTGTCTGCAAAATGCAATTACTGGTGCCAGGCACTTTGTGAAGACCCTGAGCGTAGATAAGCCAAAGGGCAGTGCAGAGAATTGGTAGTGCATTGTACCAGCTTTGAATCGGAGGTATCTTCTGCAATTTTGTCTGATAGGGACATGCAGGTATGCGTCTGAGGTCTAGAGTAACAAGCCAAGCCTTCTTGCCCAGCATGGGTAGAAGCTGCTGTAATGTCAACATTTTGAATTTCGCAATATACAAGTATTTAGAAATGAAAAGTCTAATATGGGTCTCCAGGCCTTGTCCTTTCTGGGGACCAGAAGAGTCTTGAGTAAAATCCTTGTCCTTGTTCCTGTTGAGAGCTATTCAAAAAGTACCACATGTCCATGAGGGCTGAAATTTGTTTTTGTGCCTCTGCCCATTGATTTTGTGGCAGGTCTGGCATTCCTGTTAGCTTTGGTAAAATATGAAAGTGGAACCTTGAGATACAATATTCAGAACCCATTTGTCTTGAGTGACTTGCCAGTTTTGACAAAATGCTAGTTTTCTCCCCCAAGGGGGCTTCCAAAAGAGAAGTACTTGGTGCATGAATGGGAAAGTCATTGTGACTCGTTTCCTGTAAGGTTGAGACTTGTCCTCGCCTCCTTTTGGGGTTGAGGTGCCCCACTGTCGTTGTCTGTGAGCCTTGGGGTTGAGATCTGCCTCTTGGGCGTTTGTATCGGCCTCTCTGTGGCCTGTCTGACACTGGAAAGGACCAATTCTTTGTTGGCCAATTTCTGCTAAATCGAGGTGGCTGTTCCTGTAAGAAATCCTTGACTTGCATAGATTTAGCCTTATCCTCCATTTTCTTTAACACCTCTTCTGCCTTAACACCAAACAAGGTATCATGCTGTAAAGGAGCATCCAATAATTTTGCCTTAACATGACCAGGTAAACTGTTCTTTTAACCAAGCATGCCATTGAATCACAGAACCTGTAACTGCGGCTCTACAAGAGGCCTCTAAAGAATCAAAACCACATTGCAGAGTATGTTTTCCCACCTTTTATACTGCATGCAATAAATCCTGCATTTTTTTACAATCAGGAGCTTCTGAGCTTGCAAGCATCTTCTGTTTTAACTGCGCCATTAAATATTGCTGGTACTTAAGCATGTGAAACTGGCAATTTAGAGCTCTTACTGCTAAAGTTGCAGAAGTGTATACTTTCTTCCCCCCATCTATCCAAAGCTCTGGAATCTGTCAGAGGGTACTGGATTTTTTGCAATGGAAGCCTTAACCCCTTTTGGACCCTGGGAAATAGTTTCTGGATCAGCAGAAGGGTTTTTATAAAGGAACTTGAGAGTCAGGAACTCTAATACCTATCTGGCTTGGCTGGAGCAGGGGGCAGAGTGTCAGGAGATAAGCTGGATTCAGAGAACACATCATCCACAATATCTAGCACAGGCGGAATAGCCAGGGACCTGTGCTGAGGAAATCCCTGAGCCTTTTCTTGAATTCTCAGTAATCCTGACTTTCTCCAATGGAAATGCTCCCTCATGGTATGTAAAGTTTCCCCAAAAGAATAATCCTCAGGAGGAGAGGCTGAAGGGATAGATTCTTCAGCATCAGAGTCATCACTGGGGGGTAGAGAGTATCCCTGGTCTGAAGAGGAATCAGAGGAAATGGAAACCTGATCAGAGGAATCTTAGTCTGTACCCTGCCTAGGCCTTTTCTCAGGAGGGGGATGGGAACCCCTGATTATAGAGTAATGAGGTCTTCGGCCATTTTAAGCATCTGTTTCTTAGGCATGGAGGACTGTCCAGGAGAATGCTGTACTTGTTTCTTTGTCTTAATGGTACTTTTGTCTTGGTTGTTGTTTTAATAGTAAGTTGTGAAGGTCTGAAAACACCCTCAGAAGCCGATCCCTGCTCAGCAGCTCCGGACCCATCTGAGGGATTAGTTTCTGTAGGCCCAATACCTTGAGTTTCCAGAGGCCTAGTTGTCTCCACGTGGGAGTCTGTGGCGGCCTGTGGCTCTGAGGTAGCGGGTGTCAGGGGCTGCGAAAGTGCCTCACTGAGAATCGGCGACTGGCCTAGAAGAGGTTTCGTCGGTTTTGGACCTCGGATGCCTGTCTTTATCCTTGTCTTTGCGTTTTTACAGTATTGTGGTCGTCAGTTGATCCGACGGCATAGTATAATTGAACCTTCGGCCAAAGTAGTGCAAAGCAAAAACAAAACGTCTTTTTGTAGTGAGTTTGTTAAATCTAGCACAGAACCGACAAGTAGTGATGTTGTGATCAGGGCCTAGGCATGGAATACAGTAAGAGTGGAAGTCCTTATGAGGTATTTGCTTCCCACAAGAAATACTATTAACTTTTTCTGACATCTGTCGGGAAAAAAAAAAAAAAAAAAAAAAAAAAAAAAAAAAGTTTCCCCAACAGGGTACTTAGCTTTATTGAAGACTTCGGATCTGAAAATCTCAGGAGTCGGCTGACCGGCACTTGCGAACCGCTTCTGCTTCGGGCACCACGTGGCAAGAAAGACTGAAGAAAATGTCTTCGGATGCATCTTATATACCCCTGGCGCACTGACGTCAGGGAAGAGACAGCAACCGACGCCGGACCAAGACTTTGGAACTCTGGCCGACTGTGGGACCGCCTGACGGCAGGATAACCCAAGTGTAATGACTGCAGCAGTGTAACACGAACATCTGAGCTTGCAGGTGCATTTGGTTGCTCAAGGCTGTGTTACACAGGGCCATGGCTAACCTGCAGAGTGGGTAGAAATGAGTTCCCCCCCGGCTTGTTTATGCACCGCATAACTGTGGTGTTGTCTGTCTTTATCAAGAGTTGTCTTGGAAAGATAAGATACTTGAAGGCTGTCAGAGCATTCTGTACAGCTAACATTTTTTTGTGATTGAGGTTTTTCTTTCAGCTTTTCCCAGTTAGGAGTCGCCACAGTGGAACTCCGGTTCGCCAATGATTGGCAGTGGATTTTTACAGTGCCGAGGTGCCAGCTCGATGCCAAACCTTCAATGAAGGCACATCCATTCACACGTCTTCTGAATGCCACTCTACCGCAGGGAGGACATGCAGACTCCACACTGATGGCGCTCCAGCCGAGAATCAAACGGGAGAACCTCTTACTGCGAGGCGACACTGCTACCCACTGCACCAACGCAGCTCCTGGGCTCCCATCTGCCCTGGAAGCATATGCCTGCCATGCGTGCCCCCCATGCATAGTCTAATGCGTTTGTTGTCAGGGTTTGGGCGGCGAGGGGTTGAGTGAAAGGGAGTCCCTTGTTGTGGTTGCAGGCCTCTGCTCACCAATGGAACTCTATCCTTAGGCAAGAAATGATAGGAATCAGTGTTTCCAGGTCCTGAGAATCTTGACACCAGAGACTCTAGTACCATTAAAACTTTCCTCATGTGCAGTCTTGCATATGGAATTAGTAGAATGCATGAGGCCATGAACCCTAGGGCTTGCAGTATTTTTCTTGCAGATAGCTGGGTTTTGGTGGCCATTAGTTTGAAGTAATTTGTCAAATAAACCTGCTTTTCTGGAGTGAGGAATGCCATCTGGGAAGTTGTTCAAGCTTGCTCCCAGGAATACAATCTTTTGGCTGGGTACCAGATGTGATTTTTTTTTCATTGATGGTATACCCCAGAGAAGTTAGGAGTCTCTTCACAAATGCCAGGTGATGAAGTAGCAATTCCTGACCGTCCACTTGAATCAGGCAGTCATCCAAGTATGGGTAAATTTGAATATTCTTCTGCCTGCAGTATGCAATGCCTGGAGCCAGGCACATTGTGAATACCCTGGGTGCAGTAGACGAGCCAAAGGGAAGTGTAGAGAACTGATGGTGCATAGAGCCTGCTCTGAAATGTAGATATTTCCTGCAAGATTCCCTTATGGGGAGGTGCAGATTAGCTCTGCAAGATTCCCCTATGGGGAAGTGCAGATAAGCTTTTTTAAGTCTAGGGTGGCTAGACAGGAGTCCTTGGAAGCAGCTGTTGTAGAGTAAGCATTTTGAATCTTGGGTCCACCAGGAAGGTGTTGAGACTAGACAGATCCAGGATAGGGCGCCAAGAGTTTTCTTTTCTGGGTACCAGAAACAGTCTGGAGTAAAAACCTTGTCCCCTTTACTCTATTGGGACAGGTTGAATTGCCCTGATACTGAGAAGAGAAAGTACTTGCTTTTGAGCCTCTTCCCACTGGTTTGGAGGAAGGTCTGGCAACCCGCTTGGGGTTGGCAGTGAGGGGAAGTAGAATCTGTATCCCTGGAATACAATGTTTAGGACCCATCAGTCCTGGGTAATGTAAATCCAATTTTTTGCATGCAGGGCGAGTTTTCCTCCTAGGGGTGCAAGTACTTGGGCATGGCTGAGTCGACAAGTCATTGTGAAGTTTTTCCATAAGGAGGCAGCTTACCACTCCCTGTTTTTGAGGTCGGAGTACTCCATTGTTTAGATCTGTACCCAGAGACTGTAGTCTTTGTGGTTTGTTGCCACTAGGTTTGGACTGAAGGTCTGGGAGGAACAGGAAAGGACCAGTTTTTAGAAGGCCAATGCCTACTGAATCTAGGTGGCTGTACCTGTAAGAAATTTAACAGTTTGCATAGATTTAGATTTTTCCTCCCATCTTTTTAAGCACTTCCACTGCTTTTGGCCCAAACATTCCTGGTTTAATGGAGCATCTAGCGATTTTACTTTGACATGGTCTGGCAAGATTTGTTCATTTAGCCAAGCATGCCTTCTCAGTACAGACCCAGTGACAGCAGCCCTGCAAGATGCTTCCAAGGAATCAAAACCACACTGCAAAGTATGTTTACGAACTTGGTTTGCAGAATGCATTAACTCTTGTAAATCGTTATTTTCTGTACAACCAGGAATCAACATCTTTTGCTTAATTAGTTCCATAACATGCTGCTGGTACTTCAACATGTGAAAAGTACAGTTTTGTACCTACCATAAATGTAGATGTCCGATAGATATGCAACTGCAGTCCTGACATATGGGTTGTCCTGCCTCAGGCAGCCCTTCGGTCGGCCGGATTCCAAAGTCTGGGTCCGGCATCAGCTGTCGTCTCTTCCCTGACGTCAGAGCGGCTGGGGTACAAAAGCATTAGCCGACGCCATCTTCTTCAGTCTTTCTTGCCCCAGGTGCCCTCCAAGGAAGGCTAAATTTAGAGAATGGATAAAAATTCCAGACATGCACAACAGTAATAAACAGATGTACCATAACAGATATCCCCAGCTAATTTGAAAAAGGGGGGAGTGGACCCAAAAAAGAGAGAATTACAGAGGGGTAGGAGGGAGGGAAAACCTGACTGCAGTTGCATATCTATCGGACATCTCCATTTATGGTAGGTACAAAACTGTACTATGTCCTTCAAGAATGCAACTGCAGTCCTGACATATGGGTTGAATACCATAGCCAAGCTGGGGGTGGTAGGATCCAAGATAAGGATGGTGTAGCTAAAATGCCCTGCAGGACTGCAGAAGCAAAGCCTGCTCAGGATCTGGAATATAAAGGCAGGTTGTAATGTTTGGAAAATGTATGCACGGAGCTCCATGTAGCAGCTTCTAGAATGTCCTTTGTAGCCACCCCTCTTAGAAAGGCTGTGGAGGTGGCTGTAGCTCTGGTGGAGTGTGGCCTGATATTGGCTGGCACATATTTTCCATGGAAAGAGTAGCAGAATCTGATGCAGTTTCCAATCCATTTTGAAATTGTTTGGAAATTGCCTTTCCTTGTACTCCAGCAGCGTAAGCTACAAATAGTAGGTCAGACTTTGTTGGCCTTTGTTCTGTCCAAGTAGTAGCGCAATTGCCTGTGTATGTCCAAAGTGTGCAGAAGCTTTTCTCTTTTATTTTGAGGATTGGGAAAGAAAGTAGGCAGGTGAATTGCTTGATTTAGAGAAACCCTGGATATCACTTTTGGCATGAAAGAAGGATTGGTTCTTAAAGAGACTGTCCTGATGAAAATGAGAAATGGAGGTACTGCCATGAGGGCCTGTATCTCCGAGACTCTTCTTGCTGAAGTAATTGCCAACAGGAAAACTGTTTTCCAGGAGAGAAATTGCAATTCTGAAGATGCTGCTGGCTCAAAAGGAGGAAGAGTTAATTTTTCCAAGACGAAGTTGAGGTCCCATGCAGGCACTGTTGGTTTTCTTGGAGGTTTGATATTCTTTAGCCCTCTTAGATGTCTTAGCAAAGGATGTGAAAACACAGGTGGATCACAGTTGTATTTTGCTGAAATTGCTGAAGCGTGTATTTTTATGGAAGAATATGAAAGGCCATTGTGAAGCATTTCTGCCAAGTATTCTAGTATCTGTGGGATGCTAATTACGGATGCATCCTGACCCTTGTTGGCATTCCAGATGTTGAATCTCTTCCATTTGGCTGAATAAGTTTTTCTGGTGGAAGGCCTGAGTGCTTCCAGTAAGATCTCTTGAACTTTTTTGGAGAGAGATATATGGGGAGAAGTCATGGAACCCTCCAAGCTGTCAGTTGCAATGTTTGCAGGTTGGGATGAACAGTCCTGTAATTGTGCCGAGTTATAAGCAGAGGCCACTGAGGCAGGAGCCACGGCTTGGTGCGAGTTATGCTCCTTAGTAATGGATACCAGTGCTGTCTTGGCCAGTCTGGAGCTATCAAAATGCCTTTCGGTTGTTCTGCTTTGATCTTCAGTAACACCTTGGTCATTAATGTTAATGTTAGAGGTGGGAATGCATAGATTGTTAGAAAATTCCAGCTGAAGGAGAGAGCATCCATTCTCCAGGCTTGAGGATGGTGTGTCCTTGAGCAGAACTTCTTCAGATGATGATTGAGGTGTGAGGCAAAGATCTATGTCCGGCCTTCCCCATGCAGGAGTTATTTGTGAAAAAATGTCTGGATGCAACATCTAATCGTGCGGGTCCATAATGTTTCTGCTTAGACTGTCCGCCAGAACATTGTCCTTGCCTGGGACAAACTGGGACTGCAACTGTATGTTCAGTTTCAGGGACTTTTCCCAAGAGTCATTGTTAATCTGCAGAGGGGGTAAGAATGGGTGCCTCCCTGTTTGTTTATGTACCACATAACAGTGGTGTTGTCTGTCTATTAGCAGATGATCTTGCTGAAGAAATTTTCCGAAGGCCTCAATTGCATGAATCACTGCCAACATCTCTTTTTGATTGATTTGCAGATGCAATTCTCGGGGGGCCCATTGCCCTTGAATGCATCTGCCCTCCATGTGCGCCCCCCATCCATGATCTGAGGAGTCTGTTGTAATGGTTTGGATTGCTTGAGGTTTGTTGAAAGACATGCCTTTTAGCTGGCTTGCTTGTGCCCACCACAAAAATTCCTTTTGTAGACATGGAATGAGTGGAATAATTGCTTCTAAGTTGTGGCTGTGTGGAGACCATAAACTTTTTAGGTACCATTGTAGTTTTCTCATGTGTAGTCTTGCCAGTGGAATCAGAAGAATGCAAGATGCCATGAAACCCAGGGCCTGCAGGATTTTCCTTGCAGTCATCTGGGTGTGCTTTGCTAGGCTTTTGAAGTAATCTGGTAATTGTTCTTGTTTTTCTTCTGCGAGGAAAGCCATGTGTGAGTTTGTGTCCAGTTTGGCTCCTAGAAAAATTATTTGTTGGGATGGCAGTAGTCTTGATTTTTGAATGTTGACTGTGTATCCCAAAGCCTGTAGTAAGTGAATGACATAGTCCAAGTTTCTTATCAAGGCTTGCTTGCTGTCCGCTTGTATAAGGCAGTCGTCCAGGTAAGGGTATATTTGTATCCCCTGAAGTCTACAATGTGCAATTACCGATGCCAGGCATTTCGTGAATACTCTGGGCGCAGTAGATAAGCCAAAAGGCAATGCTGAGAATTGATAATGCTCTGACCCTGCAAGAAATCTGAGGTATCTTCTGCAGCTGTGTCTGATTGGGACATGCAGGTATGCCTCCTTGAGGTCCAGAGTAACCAGCCAAGACCCCTTGCCCAGCATGGGAAGGAGTTGCTATAACGTCAGCATTTTGAATTCTGGCACAATGAGAAAAGTGTTTAGAGCGGACAAGTCCAGTATAGGTCTCCATTGCTTTTCTTTTCTTGGAACAAGGAACAGTCTTGAGTAGAATCCCTGGCCTTGTTCCTGAAGAGGAACCTTTTCTATTTGCTTTGATTTGTAGCAGCTTTGAAACTTGTACGAGTGCCTCTGCCCTTTGATTTTGTGGCAGGTTTGGCATGCCTTGTCTTGTTGGTAAGGTATGGAAGTGAACCTGTAACCTTTGTCTATTATGTCCAAAATCCATTTGTCCTTTGTAAAAACGTGCCAATTTTTTGAAAATAAAGATAATTTTCCGCCTAAAGGTGCTTCTCTTTGAGCCTTGGTCGGCGGTGTCAAAGTCAAGTCATTGTGATTGTCCCTGTGGAGCAGTAGAAGTCCCTGCGCCACTTCTCTGATTAGTTGGTTGCCATTGGCGGCCCCCTGCGCCACTTCTCTGATTAGTTGGTTGCCATTGGTGGCCCCCTGTAGGAGCCTCGGTATTGCCCTCTACCTCGAGCACGCCTGTTCTTTCCCCTTTGGAACTTGTCAGTGTCTGGAAAGAACCAATTCTTCGAAGGCCAATTCCTACTGAACCTTGGTGGCTGAACCTGGAGGAAATCTTTGACTGTTTGTACTGATTTAGCCTTTTCCTCAATTGATTTCAACACACCCTGTGCATTAGCACCAAATAGCTTGTGTTTTTCCAGAGGTGCATCTAGAAGCTTTACTTTAACATGATCTGGAAATGTCTGTTCCTTCAACCAAGCATGTCTATGTATGACTGCCCCTGTCATAGCTGCCCTACATGAAGCTTCCAATGCATCATAACCACACTGAAGAAAATTATTGCTAACCTGCTGAGTATTATGAACCAAATCCTGCAAGGCCTTTCTATCTAAAGGCTCAGGAGAGGCCAACTTTTTCTGCAAATCATCCATCAAGAAATCCTGATACTGAAACATATGAAAAAGACAGTTAAGTGCCCTCATGGCAAGGGTGGATGAGGTATAAACTTTTTTACCCCACCTCTCCAGGGACCTAGATTCCCCGTCTGCGGGCAAAGGATTTTTGGCCGTGGAAGTGGCCACTCCTTTGGACCCCTTAGAAATAGTTTCTAGATCAACAGAGTGGGCCTTAAAGAGATGTTTATGAGTTTTAGGAACCCTGTAATATCTGTCTGGCTTGACAGGAGCAGGAGGGAGAGAATCAGGAGTAGTACTGGAGTCTGAGAACACATCATCCAATACATTTAACACTGGGGGTATAGCTAAAGGCCTGTGCTGGGGTAAGTCCGAAGCCTTTTCCTTGAGTCGGAGAAATCCTGGCCCTGCCACTGAAAATGCTCTCTCATGGAGTGGAGAATTTCCCCGAAAGAAATATCCTCAGGAGGAGAGGCAGAGGGAATGGATTCATCAGCATCAGAATCCTCGTAGGCCGGGAAGGATTCTTCCTGGGAATCTGAATAGCCTGACTCACCAGAGGCTTCATCTGAGGAAAGGGTATCTGCCTGCTCAACCCTAGGCCTTTTGTCTGAATGCGGCTGAGAACCTCTGTCTGGATGAGCCTGAGAGCCCCTGATTAAAGAAATTAGATCTGCAGCTAAAGTCATGATCTGTTTATCAGAAGTGGGACCCTGTGAAAAAAGATTTAGGAGGGTGAGACTTACCCTGGCTGGCAGCCTTAGCACGTGTGTAGGCCTTGATGGACAGACACAGGAGGCCTAGCTGCCCCACGTGCTGGAGTAACTTTGTCCACCGGTATGGTGTCTGGCAAATCTTGGGCTTCGGTTTCAGGAGGAAAATCAGCAACCGGCACCGGGGTAGCCTCCGGGACCAAAGTGTGCAGTAAAGCGGTGTCGTCGGCCTGGAGCGGTTGAATTACCGCCTCCGAAGAGACCGATGCACTCGTGGTATGTTTTAGCGTGGTGTCGGTGGAAGTCACGGGCCGCGAATGTCGGTCCCGGTCCTTCCGTTTTTTGGAAATATGTGCTGTCGGTAGTTCCGACGGCATGATATAGGAGTAATTTTCCCCAAAAAAGTCTTCAGCAAATTCTGCCCGGCGCCTAAGTGTGCGCTTATTGAAGCAAGCACAGGCAGAGATGTCGTGGTCTGGGCCGAGGCATGGAAGGCAGTAAGAATGGAAGTCCTTATGAGGTATTTGTTTACCACAAGACAAACAATTATTAACTTTTGCAGTTTTATCTGACATCGGCTGAGGCAAGAAAAGGTTCCCCAATGGGTACTTGGCTTTTTGATGACTTCGGATCTGAAAACACAGGAGCTGGCCGACCGGCACTTGCGAACTGCTTCTGCTTCGGGCACCACGTGGCAAGAAAGACTGAAGAAGATGGCGTTGGCTGATGCTTTTGTACCCCAGCCACTCTGACGTCGGGGAAGAGGCGACATCAGCCGACGCCGGACCCAGACTTTGGAATCCGGCCGACCGAAGGGCTGCCTGAGGCAGGACAACCCATATGTCAGGACTGCAGTTGCATTCTTGAAGGACATCTGGCAATTTAAAACCCTGATGGCAAGAGTTGCAGAGGTATATACCTTCTTACCCCATCTGTCTAAAGCCCTAGAATCCCTGTCCGAAGGGGTAGGGTTTCTGGCTGTAGTAGATTTAATACCTTTAGGTCCCTGGGAAATGGTCTCTGGATCCACAGTGGGATTTTTAAAGAGAAATTTGTGAGAGTCGGGTACTCTGTAGTACCGGTCAGGCTTTCTAGGAGCTGGAGGTAAAGTATCAGGGGTTAGACTTGACTCCATGAAGACCATCTACAATATCCAGGACAGGGGGTATAGCTAGAGGCCTGTGCTGAGGCAAGTCTAAAAATTCTCAGAGTCTCTTTTTGGACTGTGGGTAGTCCTGGCATTCTCAACGGAAATGCTCCTTTAAAGTATGCAAGGTTTCACCAAAAGAAAAAGTCCTCTGGAGGGGAAGCAGAGGGAATGGAATCCTCTGCATCTAAATCCTCGGGTCTATATTAAATCAAAGAAAATCCATTACATCAAATACCAAAACAGCGACACGTACTACTCTAACCACGAAAATACCAAACGTACTAAACCGTGAAATTTAAAATATCGAACGTTCAGTCGGCCAACCCCAACACCCGCTACATACTACCTACCCAAACAAAATAAATAAGCCACATACATACACTAACCAAACCCTACTCCTAAATCCTAAAGTAGGGCACCAAAACTCAACTTCTAACCCTACACCCCACATACACAACTATCTATGCACTATTCTTAACCCCTCCCTAACCCTAAGGTCCATAACTACCGCACACTTCCTCTATGGAGAATAAATAATACACAAATAACATTTAAACAAAACCCTACTTCTAACACTACACTAAAATAAATCTATACACTTACCTTAACCCGCACCCTAACCCTAAGGTCCGTAACTATCGCACACTTGCCTTACGGAGCTATACCACAGACGGGCCAACCAAAATATTTTGACAAATTTCGCGGTTTTGCACATTCGATTACGTATTTTGCGCAATACGTGTCGATGATTTCATATTCATGTAAACGGAGTTTCAACAATCTAATAGGAACCTGAATCCTCATAGGTAGATAAGGGCATGTCCTGGTAAATCAGAGGGATCAGAGTCATTGGACTCATGGGCTGTAGAATCAGAAGGAAAATCAATTCTTTGCCTTTTAGAGGGGGAAGGCTGGCGTCCCCTAGTTAAAGTTATAAGGTCTTCAGCCATTCTAAGCATTGGTTTCTGTGGCATGGGAGCTTGAGAATGTGCTTTGGTGGTCAGTTTTCTAGGCATAGTGCAAACTCTGGGCATGAGAAACTCGGTAGTTTGTCAGAAGCTAAGTAGTCTGTTTAATATGAACATCGGAAGGTCTGTAAACACCCTCAGAAGCCGGTGCCTGCACAGCAGCTCCAAACCCATCCAAGGTGGAGACATCCGCAGGTTCCATAGTCGAAGAAGCATCTCGCAGCATACCAGACTCTGGATGGGTCTCAGTAGAGGCCTGCAAATCTGCAGAAGCAGGTATCAGGGGCTATGAAGGCACCTCACTGAGTACTGGCGACTAGTTAATGGAAGCATCGTTGTCAGTTTTGGACCTATGCCGTCTGTCTTTATCCTTCCATTTTTTTCGGAAGCTTGGCAGTCGGATGGCTTATCAAAGCCATTTCGGAATACAGAATGAGCGCAAAAGAATTTAGCTACAAAGATAGTCCTACGACAAATAGTTTGGGCGTTAAACAAGGCACAAAACCAACAGCGAGGAATGTTGCTTTCTGGGCCTAAACAGGTGATGCAGTAAGAATGAAAATCTCTGATGTATTTGCTTTCCACAAGCAAGACAATTGTTAACTTTTTCAGACATCGGTTAGAGCAAGAAAAAAGGACGGGGTACTTCGCTTTAGAAGACTTCAGGTTTGAAACTCGACAAACGAAAATTTCAGGAAGCGGCCGACCAGCACTTGCGAACTGCTTCTGCCTCACGTGTGGCAAGAAAAGCCGATGTAAAGGCGTCATCTGCATGTTTTATACCCCTGACATCATGGAAGTGGTGACAGCATCCGACGCAGAAATCCCAAGACTCTGGTATTCGGGCCAACTGAGGGCTACCTGCAGGCTGATAACCCAAGTGTGATGACTGCAACAGTGAAACACGAAGAACACAGTGGTGCTTCACCAATAACTCCTTTCAGCCCATCTATGGAATAACTCCTTTCAGCCCATCTATGGTATGCAATATGTCCCAGTTCTGTTTAATATCATGGTACCTCTTAGTCACTGGAATATTGCAAAGAAATAATGACAGTATCAGTGTTCAGTGTAGAAGTTAGTATTTCTGCTAACCACCCCTCAGTGAAATAAGGCTTACATCTACTTGCCCTCTCATTCCAAGCATCAGCTATACAAAAATCAGTTTCAGCTTCTTTATAACCCCTACTAATAAAGTCCTTCTTAAAGGATTCTAAAGCCAGTTGTAAATTTAAATCATTGTTGTGCACCTCATCAGATAAACCTGGCCTTTAAGTACATTTCCTGTAACGTGGCTGTGGTGCATGCTGTTCTTATAAATAACTTTTTTCTAGTTGGTTTTCTATAAACACTCTGTGGATACGCTTCTCAAATCCACTAAGTTTGATATCTAAAACTTCAATCTCATCAAATCAGTAATTATAAGAAAACTTAAGAAAACCAGTGGTAGTGTGCATATAAGCAACAAGGGGTCTTCAATTCATCTAAGGTATCATGCCATAACAAAAACAAATCATCCATAAAACGTACCAAAGAATGTGTTCATAAAAAGCATCATTATGTAGGATGTTTGTAATCTCCCATTGTACTAAAGCCAGGTTGGCATAGCTATTTGCACAAGCAGTGCCCACAGTCACGCCAACCTTCTGCAGAAAAAAACTTTCAAAAACAAACATTATTCTCCAGTACTATGTCCATATATGAATAGATGAGTTTCACCTCATCTGAAAACTCTTATCTGAAAAACATTTCTCATTCAAGATAACACTTTTGATAGCCCAATCATTAGGGATAATGTGCAGTTGTGTACCTACCATAAATGTAGATGTTAGAGTGTATTCACTGTTGCAGTCATTACTCTTGGGTTATCCTGCTGGCAGACTACCCTCAGTCGGCCAGAATTCCAAAGTCTAGGTCCAGCGACGGTTGCTGTCGCCTCTTCCCTGACGTCCATGCGCCAGGAGTATAAAAAGATGCAGCAGACGCCATTTTCTTCAGTTTTTCTTGCCCCAGATGTTAGGTGCCCCCAAATTGGTAGGCTGAAAAAATATGCATGCACAAAAACATTTCCTTCATCTACACACCACATAGGTTGTATAGGATAGAGAAGTACAGATAAGTCCCAGCAAAGAAAAGGGGGATGGTGGGTGGGTAACCTGGACTGCAACAGTGAATACACTCTAACATCTACATTTATGGTAGGTACACAACTGTACTATGTTCATCGTGTTACACTGTTGCAGTCAATACTCTTGGGTTGAATCCCAAAGCTGAGGATGAGTGGCTGGGCTAAATACGACTAGGAGAGGCTATGAGGCCCTGCAGAACTGCAGTGGCAAAGCCTGCTCTGGATTTAGAGTAAAGAGGTAAGTGGTAGCGCTTTGTGAAGGTGTGCACTAAACTCCAAGTTGCAGCCTCTAAGATTTCTTTGGTTGGTACTCCTCTGAGAAAGGCTGCTGCTCTGGTAGAATGAGGCCTAATGCCCTTAGGCACTGATTTGCCATGCTGAAAATAGCAGAAACGGATGCAATGGCCTATCCATTTAGAAATAGTCTGTTCTGAGATGGCCTTTCCTTGTGATCCTGCAGTATATGACACTAAAAGTTGCTCAGTCTTTCTGAAAGTTTTAGTTCTGTCCAAGTAGAAGCGTAACTGCCTGTGTATGGCCAAAGAATGCAGAATTTTCTCACCCTTGTTCTGTGGATTTTGATAAAAGGTAGGCAAGTGAATGATTTGGTTGAGGGCCACACTGGACACCACCACCTTGGGCATAAATGTTGGGTTTGTCCTCAGAGAAACCCTGTCTGGATGAAAAATTATAAAAGGTTCCACAGCCATGAGTGCTTGTAACTCCAAGACTCGTCTTACAGAGGTTATTGCTAGGAGCAGAGCTGTTTTCCAGGATAAGAATTTTATATCCGCTGTTGAGGCTGGCTCGAAAGGAGGCAGCGTGAGTTTTTCCAAAACATAATTGAGGTCCCATGCCGGAATAGGTGCTCTCCTTGGAGGCCTAATGTTTTTGGCCCCTCTGAGATACTGCCTTATTAAAGGATGAGAAAAGATAGGTGGTTCCGTATTGTAATGAGCTGAAATGGCAGAGGCATGAATCTTAATTTATGAGAAAGAAAGGCCTTTGTTCAGCATCTCAGTTAGGTATTGTAAAATCTGAGGGATATTTGGTACACACATGTCAATGCCTTGTTCCTGGTTCCAAGCACAGAACCTCTTCCATTTTTCTGCATAAGATTTTCTGGTACTGGTCCTCTTGGCCTCCAAGATAACATCCATAACAGCTTTTGAAAGAAGAGTGTTCTGAATGGCTACATTACCCACCATGCTGCCAGATTTAAGGTCCTGAGTTGGCTGTGCAGAATCAGATTGTTTTGTTGGGTCAGCAAGTGAGAAGTTTGAGGCAATATCCAGGCTGGACCTTGAGACAAGCTCTTTAGGATTGGGTACCAGTGCTGGCATGGCCAGTCTGGTGCAATCAGCATCATTTTTGGCTTCTCTTGTCTGACCTTTAGGAGTACCTGGGAAGGAGAGGCAGTGGAGGAAAGGCATATACTGTGAAGGATAGGATGTCCACGCTCCATGCTTGCGTGATAAATCCTTGTGCAAAATCTCTGCAATTGACAGTTGTGTGGGGAGGCAAATAGATGTCTGGGCATCCCCAATTTCCTTGTTATGCTGAAGACTTGTGGATCCAGTTTCCATTCGTGGGGATCCATGAGGTTTCTGCTTAGTTCGTCTGCCACAGTATTTGTTTTTCCTGGCAGGAATTGTGCTTGCAGGTGAACTTGATAAGTCAATGCTGTGTCCCATAAGGTCATTGCTTGTCTGCAGAGGGGGTAGGAATGTGTACCTCCCTGCTTGTTTATGTACCACATGACCGTAGTATTGTCCGTCTTTATCAGTAGCTGTCCTGGATGAAGTAGATCTTTTAAAGCTGTCAGGGCATTTTGAACAGCTAGCATCTCTTTTTGATTGATGTGAAGATGCATCTGGTTTGCAGGCCATGTGCCCTGAATACATCTTCCTGCCATATGGGACCTCCAAGCATAATCTGATGCATCCGGTGTCAGTGTGTCTGGCTGTGGGTAAGCCGAATGGCAGACCCTTGTTGTGGTGACAGGCCTCTGCCCACCATCGAAACTCCAGTTGCAGGCAGGGAAGGAGTACAATTACTGTCTCCAGACTGTGGCAATGCTGAGTCCAAACACTTTTTAGATACCATTGTAGTTTCCTCATATGCAGTCTGGCATATGGAATTAGTAGAATGCAGGATGCCATGAAACCAAAGGCCTGCAGGATTTTCCTTACAGATAAGTGGGTCTTTGTTAATTTCTTGAAGTAAGAAGTTAGTTTTTGTCTGGCGTGAGATAAGCCATCTGGGCAGTTATATTTAAGCTTGCACCCAGGAATATTATCTCGAGAGGGCACTAGTTTTGATTTATTTTTGTTTACTGTGTATCCTAGGCCAATTAGTAATCTTTTTACAAACGCCAGATGCTTTAGAAAAATGTCTTTATTCTCTGCTTGAATTAGGCAGTCGTCAAAGTAGGGATATATTTGAATTCCTCTGCAAAATGCAATTACTGGTGCCAGGCATTTTGTGAAGACCCTGGGCACAGTAGAGAAGCCAAAGGGCAGTGCAGAGAATTGGTAGTGCATTGAGCCAGCTATGAATCTGAGATATCTTCTGCAAGATTGTTTGCTTGTGACATGCAGGTATGCCTCTCTTAGGTCCAAAGTTATGAGCCAAGCCTTCTTGCCCAGCATGGGCAGTAGCTGCCGTAGAGTCAACATCTTGAATTTTGGAACTTCCAGAAAAGTATTTAGTATAGACAAGTCCAGTATTGGTCTCCAGGTTTTGTCCTTTCTGGGCACTAGGAAAAGTCTTGAGTAAAATCCTTGCCCCTGCACTTGTTGTGGTACTTGTTGAATGGCCCTCATGTCCACGAGGGCTGTAATGTGCCTCTGCCCACTGATTGTGTAGCAGGTCTGGCATACCTTTTGATCTTGGCAGGGTGTGAAAATGGAACCTGTAGCCTTGGGACACTATGTTCAAGACCGATTTGTCTTGGGTAACCATTTGCCAATTTGAAGAAAAAAGTGGTAGTTTTCCCCCTAAGGGGGCTGCCAAAAGAAAAGTGCTTGGATCTGGCAGAAGAAAGTCACTGGGACAGTTTACTGTAAGGTTGTGATTTGTCTTCTCCACTTTTGGAGGTAGGAGCTCCCCATTGTTTAGGCCTGTATGAGCCTTGGGGCTCAGATCTGCCTCTTTGTGGTCTGCCACTGGAAAGGACCAATTTTTAAAAGGCCAGTTCCTGCTAAATCTGGGTGGCTGTACCTGTAAGAAATCCTTGACTGCATGGATTTTGCTTTATCCTCCATTTTTTCAACACCTCTTCTGCTTTAGTACCAAAGTATCATGCTGTAATGGAGCATCTAATAATTTTGCTTTAACATGATCAGGTAGATTCTGTTCCTTTAACCAAGCATGCCTTCTAATAACAGAACCTGTAACAGCGGCCCTGCAAGAAGCCTCCAGTGAATCATAACCACATTGCAAAGTATGCTTTCCCACTTGTTCAGCTGCATGCAATAAATACTGCATTTCCTTGTTCTCTGAACATTCAGTATTTAACAATTTCTGTTTAAGCAGTGACATTAAATATTTGATATTTAAGCATATGAAACTTGACAATTTAAAGCCCTTACAGCCAAGGTAGCAGAAGTGTAAACCTTTTTCCCCCCATCTGTCTAGAGCCCTAGAATCCCTATCAGAGGGGACAGGGTTTTTTGCAGTGGAAGCTTTGACCCCCCCCCCCCCCCGGGACCCTGAGATATAGTTTCTGGGTCAGCAGCAGGGTTCTTATATAGGAATTTATGAGAATCCAGGACCCTGTAGTATCTGTCTGGCTTAGCAGGTGTGGGGGTAAAGAGTCAGGGGACAGGCCTGACTCCGAAAATACATCTACAATGTCTAGAACAGGTGGAATAGTCTGTGCTGAGGAAGTAGCAGAAAGTCTGAGCCTTTTCTTAGATTCAGAATAATCTTGGCTCTCCCAGTGGAAATGCTCCCCTCATGGTATGTAGGGTTTCACCAAAAGAATAATCTTCAGGAGGAGAGGCTGAAGGAATGGATTCTTCAGCATCAGAATCCTCATAAGAAAGCATGGAGTAATCCTGTTCAGAAGAGGAATGAGAGGAAATAGAAACCTAAATCAGAAGAATCATACTCTCTCTCTTGCCTAGGCCTCTTATCAGGAGGGGGATGGGAACCCCTGATCAAAGTAATTAGATCTTCGTCCATTTTGAGCATCTGTTTTTAGGCATGGAAGTCCGAGTAGGAGAATGCTGTACTTGTTTCTTTGTCTTTAGAGCTGCTTTAGTCTTTGAAGCTGAAGAAGGCTTAACATATAGCTGTGTAGGTCTGAAGACTCCCTCAGAAGCAGATGCCTGCTCAGCAGCTCCGGACCCATCTGAAGGAATGATTTCAGACTGTCCAATACCTTGAGTATCCAGAGGCCCAGTCGGCTCCACGTGGGAGTCAGAAGTGGCCTGTGGCTCTGAGGTAGCAGGCACCAGGGGCTGCGAAAGCGCCTCACTGGGGACTGGCCTAGCGGAGGCCTCATCGGTTTTGGACCTCTGATGCCTATCCTTTTCCTTGTCCTTGCGCCTTTTGTATACTCCGGCCGTCGGCTGTTCAGACGGCATTATATAATTAAATCTTCGGCCAAAGTAATGAAATGCAAAATCAAACAGACGCTTAAATGGTGTGTTGGTTAAATCTAGCACAAAACCGACAGCTAGCAACGTTGTGATCAGGGCCTAGGCAAGGAATACAGTAAGAGTGAAAATCCTTATGAGGTATTTGCTTCCCACAAGAAATACAATTGTTAACTTTTTCTGACATCGGTCTGGAGCAAGAAAAAAAAGTTTCCCCAATGGGGTACTTAGCTTTAATGAAGACTTCGGCTCTGAAATTCAGATTTGAAAATCTCAGGAGTCGGCTGACCGGCACTTGTGAACTGCTTTTGCTTCGGGCACCGCGCGGCAAGAAAGACTGAAGAAAATGGCGTCGACTGCATCTTTTATACCCCTGGCACACTGAAGTCAGGGAAGAGGCGACAGCAACAGATGCCGGACCTAGACTTTGGAATTCTGGCCATCTGAGGGTAGCCTGCCAGCAGGATAACCCAAGAGTAATGACTGCAACAGTGAAACATGATTAACATCTGTAAACCAAGAGACTTGATGTTAAACGTATTCATCTACAATGTTAGCTACAATGTTAGCTCACTTAGCATATAGTCTTTCTAGGAAAGATTTAGTGTCAGAGTACAGCGTCACACTCTTCTAGCAGGGGATGTAAAGTTCTCTACAAAAATGGATAACCGCTCCGTACACCACCCCTTCCCAAAAACTATGCACCACATGGGCGGACAAGCTAAGTCCTTGTGAATCTTTGGGAGGCCGTACATAGTTGGAACTAATGGATGGTCAACATTGAAATATTAAAAAAAAAAAAAAGTTCATTGATTAGACCAGTCACCAAACTACCACACCATTCACAGTGCTACTAGAAATACATGCATACGTGGTTACATCATAAAATAATTTCTTCATCTGTTCTACATACAACTCTTGTCTAATACTACTACACTACCACCTTTATCAGCAGGTCTAACTTCCACTGAATGCATCTCAACTCATTCAGTGCAGCAATGTCATCTCGTGTCATATTACAGAAGTTCGGTTTAGTGCCCTTCTGAATTATTCATGGAACTGCATGGTGTTGAAGTTGTTGCACTCTCCCTTTCCTGCCTGTGCTCCATGATCGGTTTCTATAAGGCACGGCTTTTGACAAACTGTGCTGGAGCGTTTTTTTGCGCTAAAAAATGTATGTCACTAGCACCTGGAACTGCATCCGATGCAAGTAGTGCCATACCCACTTCTGAATTATAAGTAGCGGCATTTGCCAAAAATTGTGGAGGCTGATGAGGCGTTCCAGAAGTGGTAAGAGCATTAGTAGAAGAATTAGTAGCTTGCTATAGATGAGGAGGTTCCACCAAATTTAAATGCTGCGATGTTCTCGCTGATGTCAGAGTTGCCAGTAATCTCTGGACGTTTTCCGATTGGTTCTGGCTGTATATGATTAGCTGCAGGGCTCTCCAGTTGTGTGGCTGCTTCACTCCGCCAGGCAAAAACGGCATTATTTTGAAAATAATCTAAATCGCATTGTAATGTTTTTTGAGGATCAAAGCCCACTTTTCCAGCGCTTTAGCCTCCTCTGAATTTTTGAAAAGGGTTGCATTCCAAATGTAACAGCTCTGTCCTCAGAAAGTACAGTTTTGTACCTACCATAAATGTAGATGTCCGATAGATATGCAACTGCAGTCATAACATATGGGTTGTCCTGCCTCAGGCAGCCCTCGGTCGGCCGGATTCCAAAATCTGGGTCCGGCGTCGGCCGGAGTCGCCTCCTCTCAGACGTCAGAACAGCTGGAGTATAAAGGCATCGGCCGACGCCATCTTCTTCAGTGTTTCTTGCCCCAGATGCCAGGCGCCCTCCTAGGAAGGCTAAATTTGGTGAATGGATAAACAATTCCAGACATGCACAACAGTAATAAACAGATACACCATAGGAGATACCCCCAGCTAATAGGAATAGGGGTAGTGGACCCATAAAGAAAGTTGCAGAGGGGTAGGAGGGTGGGAAAATCCGACTCCAGTTGCATATCTATCAGACATCTACATTTATGGTAGGTACAAAACTGTACTATGTCCTTCAAGAATGCAACTGCAGTCATAACATATGGGTTGAATACCATAGCCAAGCTGGGGGTGGATTGAACTAAGAAAGGGATGGTGTAGCTAAAGTGCCCTGCAGGACTGCCGAAGCAAAGCCTGCTCAGGATCTGGAGTATAAGGGCAGGTTGTAGTGCTTGGTAAATGTATGCACGGAGCTCCATGTAGCAGCCTCTAGAATGTCCTTTGTAGCCACTCCTCTTAGGAAAGCTGTGGATGTGGCTATAGCTCTGGTGGAATGTGGCCTAATATTGGCTGGCACACCTTTTCCATGGAAAGAATAGCAGAATCTGATGCGGTGTCCAATCCATTTTGAAACTGTTTGGAGATTGCTTTTCCTTGTACTCCAGCAGCATAGGCTACAAACAGTTGGTCAGACTTTCTGGTGGCCTTAGTTCTGTCCAAGTAGTAGCGTAGTTGCCTGTGCATGTCCAAAGTATGCTGCAGTTTTTCCCCCCGTTTTGCGGATTGGGGAAGAAAGTAGGCAGGTGAATAGCTTGATTTAGAGACACCCTGGAAATTACTTTTGGCATGAATGTAGGATTGGTTCTTAGAGAAACTCTGTCCTGATGAAAAATGAGGAAGGGAGGTACTGCCATGAGTGCCTGTATCTCAGACTCTTCTTGCAGATGTGACTGCCAATAGAAAAAAACGTTTTCCATGATAGAAATTGCATTTCTGAAGTTGCTGCTGGCTCAAAAGGAGGAAGAGTTAAATTTTTCCAAAACGAAATTGAGGTCCCATGCAGGTACTGGCTGTTTTCTGGGAGGTTTGATATTCTTTATCCCCCTTAGGAACTGTCTTAGCAAAGGATGTGAAAAAACTGGTGGATCACAATTGTATTTTGCTGAGATTGCTGAGGCGTGAATCTTTATAGAAGAATGAGAGTCCAGTATGAAACATTTCTGCCAAGTATTCCAATATCTGAGGTATACTCAGTAATGTTGTATCCTGACCCCTGGAGGCATTCCAGATGCTGAATCTCTTCCACTTGGCTGAATAGGTTTTTCTGGTGGAAGGTCTGCGTGCTTCCAGTAAGATCACGAACTTTTTTGGAAAGAGAGACCTCCAGGCTGTCAGATGCAATGTTTTCAGGTTTTGATGGACAGTCCTGTAACTGTGTTGTGTTAGAAGCAGGGACCATAGGGGCAGAGGCCAGGGTTTGGTCAGAGTTATGCTCAACAGCAATGGGTACCAGTATTGCCTTGGCCAGTCTGTAGCTATCAAAATGCCTGTTGGTTGTTCTGCTTTGATCTTCAGTATCACCTTGGTCAGCAGAGGTAGAGGAGGGAATGCATAAACTTTTAGGGAATTCCAGCTGAAGGAGAGAGCATCCGTTTTCCAGGCTAGAGGATGGTGGGTCCTTGTGCAGAACTTTTCCAGGTGATGATTCATGTGAGAAGCAAAGAGATCTACGTCCGGTCTTCCCCATGTCTTTATTTGTGAGAAAATGTGAGGATGCAGCATCCATTCGTGTGGATCCAAGAAATTTCTGCTCAGCTTGTCCGCCAGTACATTGTCCTTGCCTGGCACAAACTGGGATTGCAAATGTATCTTCAGACTCGGGGATTTTTCCCAGAGAATCATTGTTAGTCTGCAGAGGGGATAAGAATTGAGTGCCTCCCTGCTTGTTTATATACCACATGACAGTGGTGTTGTCTGTCCTTATTAGCAAATGTCCTTGTTGTAGTGATTTTTCGAGAGTCTCGATTGCATGCATCACTGCCAACATCTCTTTTTGGTTTATGTGCAGATGTCTTTCCCTTGGTGTCCATAGACCTTGAATGAATCTGCCCTCCATGTGCAACCCTCATCCATGATCTGAGGCGTCTGTTGTAATCATTTGACCTGCTTGAGGTCTGTTGAAAGACATGCCTTTGTTTAACTGACTTGCTTGAGCCCACCACAAAAATTCTTTTTGCAGACATGGAATGAGTGGGATTACGTCCTCTAGGCTTTGGCTGTGTTGGGACCATAAGCTTTTTAAGTACCATTGCAGCTTTCTCATATGAAGTCTTGCCAAAGGTATTGGAAGAATGCAAGATGCCATGAACCCCAGGGCCTGCAGGATTTTCCTTGCAGTCAGCTGGGAGAGTTTTGCTAGGCCTTTGAAGTACTCTGGTAACTGCTGTTTTTCCTCTGTGAGGTAGGCCATTTGAGTTTGTGTCCAGTTTGGCTCCTAGGAGAATAATCTGTTGGGATGGCAGTAGTCTTGATTTCTGAATGTTGACCGTGTATCCCAAGGCCTGCAGTAGTTGAATGACATAGTCCAAGTTTGCTATTAAGGTTTGTTTGTTGTCTGCTTGTATGAGGCAAGTTTGCTATTAAGGTTTGTTTGTTGTCTGCTTGTATGAGGCAGTCGTCCAGGTAGGGGTATATTTGAATCCCCTGGAGTCTGCAGTGTGCCACTACTGATGCCAGGCATTTCGTGAACACTCTGGGCGCAGTAGATAAGCCAAACGGCAATGCTGAGAATTGATAATGCTCTGTCCCTGCAAGAAATATGAGGTATCTTCTGCAGCTTTGTCTGATTGGGACATGCAGGTATGCCTCCTTGAGGTCCAGAGTGACCAGCCAAGACCCCTTGCCCAGCATGGGAAGGAGTTGCTGCAACGTCAGCATTTTGAACTTTGGCACAATGAGAAAAGTATTCAGAGTAGACAAGTCCAGTATAGGCCTCCATTTGTTTTCTTTTCTTGGAACAAGGAACAGTCTTGAATAAAATCCCTGGCCTTGCTCCTGAGGAGGAACCCTTTCTATTGCTTTTATACTTAACAGCTTTGAAACTTGAGTGAGTGCCTCTGCCCTTTGATGATGTGGCAGGTTTGGCATGCCTTGTCTTATTGGTAAAGTATGGAAGTGGAATCTGTAACCCTTGTCTATTAAATCCAGAATCCAGTTGTCCTTGGTTAAGATATGCCAGTTGTTTCAGAATAAGGATAATTTTCCGCCCAAAGGTGCTTCTCTTTGAGCCTTTGTAGGCGGTATGAAAGTCAAGTCATTGTGATTGTCCTTGTGGTGCAGCTGGGCTGCCTGCGCCACTTCTTTGATTTGGAGGTTGCCACTGGCGGCCCCTGTAGGATCCTCGGTATTGCCCTTTACCTCGGGCACGCCTGTTTTTTTCCCCTTTGAAACTTGTCAGAGTCTGGGAAGGACCAATTCTTTGAAGGCCAGTTTCTGCTGAATCTGGGTGGCTGACCCTGGAGGAAATCCTTGACTGTCTGTACTGACTTAGCTTTTGCCTCAATGGATTTCAACACATCTTGTGCATTAGCACCAAAAAGCTTCTGTTTTTCCAGAGGTGCATCAAGTAACTTTACTTTAACATGGTCTGGCAATGGCTGATCTTTTAACCAAGCATGTCTACGTATCACAGCCCCAGTCATAGCTGCCCTACATGAAGCCTCCAATGCATCATAACCACACTGAAGAAAATGATTGTTAACCTGCTGAGTGTTATGTATATGATCCTGCAATGCTTTTCTATCAATAGGCTCAGGAGAGGCTAGCTTTTTCTGTAAATCATCAGGTAAAAAATCCTGGTACTGAAACATATGAAAAAGGCAGTTAAGTGACCTCATGGCTAGGGTGGTAGAGGTATAAACTTTTTTACCCCATCTCTCCAGGGAACTAGCTTCCCTATCCGCTAGCAGTGGATTCTTGGCAGTGGAAGTAGCCACTCCCTTGGGGCCCTGTTTCTAGATCCACAGAGTGGGCCTTAAAGAGATGTTTGTGAGTGCCAGGGACCCTATAATATCTGTCTGGCTTGACAGGAGCAGGGGGGAGAGAATCAGGGTTAGCACTGGAGTCAGAGAAAACATCATCCAAAACATCCATAACTGGAGGAATAGCTAAAGGTCTGCGCTGGGGAAGCTTGAGGAAGGTACGTAGCCTTTTCCTGGAATCAAAGAATTCCTGACCCTGCCATTTAAAATGTTCCCTCATAGAGTGCAGGGCTTCAAACGAGAAATCCTCTGGAGGGGAGGCAGAGGGAATTGATTCCTCAGCATCAGAGTCCTCATAGGCCTGGAAGGATTCTTCTTGGGTATCTGAATGCTCAGAATCCCCAGAGGCTTCATCTGAAGAGAGGTTGTCAGCCTGCTCAGTTCTGGGCCTTTTTTCTGCAGGTGGCTGAGAACCTCTGTCTGGGTGAGGCTGAGACCCCCTGTTAAGAGAAACAAGATCTGCAGCAAGAGACATGATCTGTTTATCAGAAGAAGGGCCTGAGCAGCAGGTTTAGGATGGGCCTTGGCCTGGCGGCCTTAGCACGTGCAAAGGCCTTGAAGGACATGGATACAGGAGGCCTTGCAGCCCCACGTGCAGGAGTAACCTTGTCTACAGGAATGGTGTCTGGTAGATCCAGAACTTCGGTTTCCGGAGGAAAATCAACAACCGGCACCGGAGAGGTCTCAGAGACCGAAAGATGTGTTAACGCTGTGTCGGCCTGGAGCGGTTGAATTACCGCTTCCGAAGGGACAGAAGCACTAGCAGAGGGTTTAGGAGTTGCATCGGTAGTGGACGTGGGCAGAGGATGTCTGTCCCGGTCCTTTCGTTTTTTGGTAGATTGAGTTGTCGGTTGATCTGACGGCATGATATACGCGAAAGATTCACCGAAAGTCTTCGGCAAATTCTGCCCGGTGCCTGAGAGTGCGCTTATTAAAGCAAGCACAGGCAGCACAGGCCGAGACGTCATGGTCTGGGCCCAGGCAAGGAAGGCAGTAAGAATGGAAGTCCTTATGAGATAGTTGTTTACCACAAGACAAACAATTAACTTTCTCAATTTGTTCTGACATCGGCTGAGGCAAGAAAAAATGTTCCCCAACGGGGTACTTAGCTTTTAGATGACTTCGGTACTGAAAACACAGGAGCTGACCGACCAGCACTTGAGAACTGCTTCTGCTTCGGGCACCGCGCAGCAAGAAAGACTGAAGATGATGGCGTCGGCCGATGCCTTTATACTCCAGTCGTTCTGACGTCGGAGAGGAGGCGACTCCGGCCGATGCCGGACCCAGACTTTGGAATCCAGCCGACCGAGGGCTGCCCGAGGCAGGACAACCCATATGTTATGACTGCAGTTGCATTCTTGAAGGACATCCTATGTTTACAGGGCACTAAAAGTTGGATTCCTTCACTAGGTTTGGATCAGGCTTTGCCAGGACCATTTTCCAGGGGCTCCAGGACCCTTCCACATCCACCTCCCAAATAAGGTAAGTTAAGGTAATTCACCCATATAGCTAAGGCTAATGCAGCAGTGATCAATATGATGAATACAGTACAATTCTCATGACTCAACTTCGCTCTCTAGTCATGAAACCTCTAGAGGGCTTGGCATCCAAGCCAGTCTTTTTAGTCAGCACAGCTTGAGCTACCCAATAGTTTGGGCATGTGGAATATGCCTGAAGCTTTGCTAGCTGGCCAGCTGTTGTACCCTATACAGGATATAGCCCATATAGCTAAGGCTACTGCAACAATGATCAATATGATGAACATATGCAGTCACTGAAACAGCTTACAAAAAGAGCAAAAATTATCACCAAGGATTTTTTCCATTCAGGGTAGTCTGCATCCAAAGATTAATATTACAAGCCGACAAAATAATTACCAGTCACCTAAGACGACAAACTGCTTGACAGGATAAACTCCCATTTGTGAGCTGAAAAATGCAAGAACACCACAAACCAACATAGAAATGATGGGCAACTTGTATTTTCCATCTTTTTGGCTCTATCCAAAGCTTTTAATACAGTTTCCCCCACCAGAAACTCCTTGATTAACTTTCTTCCCTAAACCTTAGCCACTCTTCTTTAACATGGTTCAACAGCTACCCATCTGTCCGGCAGCAAGCAGTCAAATGGCAACAAGAACTCTCAACTCTACTGCCCGTTAACAAGGGGGTTCCCAGGGCTCAATCCAAGATCCTCAGCTTTTTACCATAGTTACCAACAGACACCATACAGCCACCCCTCTAGCCTCAATCATTCAATACACAGAGGACTCCACTCATCTGCACTGCAACCTCCCTAAACCAACTTGCTACCATAACCATCCTTACCATCTGTCGAAACATGTCCGATTCACATCTGATTCTGAACCCTTCCAAAATTAAACTAAACTGATGCGTCTCTATTCCAGCAGATCACAAGATTTCCCCCCTTTCCAACTTCAGTCCTCAACCACCACTATAACACTAAACTATTATGCATACTAATAGACAATTTGAAGTTTGACTTTTATCTGTCTCAGTTCAAGACTACACACATGAAACCTGGTTCACTATAAAGCCTTTTCTGACAAGACAGGCAATCATCAGACCTCATCTTCTCACCACCCTACTATATTGCCTCTCCTATCTTTACAAATATTAATAAAACTGATCTTGCCTAGCTTGAAACCTGCCATAATAAAATTAGCCAAATTCACTAACTCCCCACATAGATCCAACCACTGCTCCGCACTACAACTAAACTGGCTAGAACTACCCATTACTTAACTTACACTCAACTCAATCTCACACACAGACTGGTATACCAACCTGACAAACGCACCTAAAACAGCTCTTCAACATTTGCTTTTTCCATATAACACTCGTCCACTTCGATCCTCTAACAATTCAGTCTCCAAATCCAACAAATTTGGAGACTCTTCTGACTAAATCTCTAAAATATGGAATACTATCCATCAATCCATTACAACTACTGCCAACCCAATCCACTTCAAAAACCAACTAAAGGTCGTAACAGCTGGCTACTCGTCCACTTCGATCCTCTAACAATTCAGTCTCCAAATCCAACAAATTTGGAGACTCTTCTGACTAAATCTCTAAAATATGGAATACTATCCATCAATCCATTACAACTACTGCCAACCCAATCCACTTCAAAAACCAACTAAAGGTCGTAACAGCTGGCTCTGCCCATGTACCAGGCCTAGTTAAACCTCTTCCCATCTGGATCAGCTCATCCTACCCACTCTACCATTCCTTGTCGACCCTATGCAACCCACTTTTTATCTATTTATATACCAACTCTTCCACAACAACACATTCCTCTAACTTCTCACATTTTCACCTTGCACTTCACCTCTGTCTCCCTCCTACATCTTCCTCCTTTCCCCACCCTCCTCTCTACACACCCCCCCCCCCATCCACTACGTATTTTCCTCCCTTCTACCATTTTTCCACTGCATTTCTTACTCTTGCATACTATTCAATTAGATGTCCTGCCATTCCTCTACCTGAAGTACTTGTAAACCCTCTCGCCAATTAAACTATTTGTGTACATATCTAAATCTAAGCTACTTTATGTTCTAAACATTTTAATCCATATAATTCAATGCACCTTGTTCTTACTTTATAAATTTTAATGTAATGTACATCATGTGTATGACTTCCGATGTGCATAACTTGTGCTTTTCCTTAAACATTTTTAACTGCATCTGCAGCTTTCCTCCCCGGACCACCTCTGATAAAAAAAAATGGGTTCCTGTCCAGTCGGACTATCCCAGTAAACAAATGTTAAATAAAAATAAACATGTATTGTGTACTGGCCTGAAATGGAAACTAAAACAGAATAAGTACCGCAGAGGTGTGCCATATGGAGGGCATACTGTAACAATAGCCTGGCTAAAAAACTCTATTCAAAATTTCTGTTTTGCATCACAGAGGGCAAGACGAGATAGATGGAGGGAGGGAGAATATGAGGCTGCCATCCAATTATCTAGGTTTAATTTGTAGGTGGCATGGGTGCTACTGACCTTGACATGTGGTGGAAAATTTCCAAAGGTTAGGGATACTCTGGTATATGAATTTAATCATGCCAATGTATATTTTATATATGCTTATAAATGTTTAGTTCCTTTAAGTATTTGAGATAGCATTATTTGTAGCATTATTTGTACAAAAAGAAGAGAGTCAAATAGGCTTGGATCTAGCATTATTTCTACAAAAGAAGAGACTGTCCAATAAGGTTGCATCTTTCATGGCACGAAAGGCTACAGACAGATCTCCACAGAGAAGTCGAACAGACCAAGTACAGAGAAAGAGCTACCAGTCTCTCCTGATAAAGATTTTTCAGGCCACTGACCTTTTTTAGTCATTTATCTCAGAGGTCGCTCAAGTTGTGATATGCTTAGACAAACACATACCAAAAGATGCATTACATTCAATAATGGGTCTGATAATTCCTCTTCACTACATCGAGGAGTCTTAAAATGTGAATAAAGATGCCTTTGGAAATTAGACAGGCCAGACAAAAGACTTGCCATACTAATGTGGCGAAATAAGTGCATGACTGGAGAGCTGTGTCACCTACATGGTAAATGAAACTTATGTTTACTAATATGAACTACATTTTTTTTTCACATTTAATTTTGAGACCATTGCCCTTGCACAAACTGTTAATATGGTCTAACCTATGTCAGAGCAACAGAGTCTCAGCTAAAGAGCAAAACACCACCACCAAATTTACAGCTGTCTGCAAACAGTGTGGTCAGGAAGGCTGGACTAAAGGTCTGAAAAAATATATGCCAAATAGGACAGGTCCCAAGTGGCACCTGCTAGTCTAATTACATGGGTTCTGTCAGACAAGCTAGCGATCCATCGCACAATGTAAGGATTTACATTCATATTCTCAACTCTCAATAATGTCTGCATGGGAAATGGTGTCAAACGACCTTGTCTGGGTCTAGGCATGCTGTATGCACCGCATAGCCACTACCCACTACTTCAGTTATTATAATGAGGTTAAAGTGGCAGGACCTTCCTTTGACAAAGCAAACTGAGGAGGGTCCAGGGTCAAGAGATTTTCAATGTTCAGAGAAATGAAGTCTGAAATAATGTGCTCAGTATAGTTTTACATGAGACTAGCAAGTCTACAGTTACCATGGCCCGCAGTTGGACCATCTTTGAGTAATGGCATTAGAATGGCGGTTTTACAGGCTTCAGGACTAACCAGTGAAGAGGCTTAGATTAAACAGGTAAAGAAAGAGGTTCAAAAAGGCCATATTTGGCACGGATAATAAGGCAACCTGGTACGTTATCAGGGCCTATGGATGAAAAATTTAAGGGGCCGACAGAACTTGTCCCATAGTAATTAAAGGGAGCGGATGAGTAAAGGGTGTGGATGGGACTGTGGAGCGGTTCAAAAAGGCCATATTTGGCACGGATAATAAGGCAACCTGGTACGTTATCAGGGCCTATGGATGAAAAATTTAAGGGGCCGACAGAACTTGTCCCATAGTAATTAAAGGGAGCGGATGAGTAAAGGGTGTGGATGGGACTGTGGAGCCAGAGGAATATATCTGCACTAAATTTGTTAGCTAGGATATTAGCCATTCCCCTTGGGTCAGACCGAATAGCATTATTGTGAACTAGCTCCAAACGCTGTTGGGTGTTAGGAAGTTAAAGACTTCCAGTTATGTTTGGCTTTAGTGGCTATTTTACATTCATACTCAGCTTGGAGCCTCCTAATAGTTCCCTTAAGCTCTTTGTTAGTTTAAGGCAGGCAGAATGACACCACTTATAATGCATTAAGCAATTTCTCTAGTCATACAATTTATTTATATGGGTATTCCACCTAAAGGCTTTTGTTTTTAAAATGTCTCATATTTGATGTGCCTTATCAATGCTACTATTTAAGTGGGAGCTGAAGTAGTCAGAGAAATAGGTAGCAGATTTATCAATGAGATCTTTCAAAGGAGGACTACAGCAAAATATAAGTAATTAAGTAACTGATTCCTAAAGAGCTATTTACAGAGAATTACCACCACTTTTAAAGGAAAAAGTCACTGAATTATGATCCAACAAGACATGATGATAAATATGAAGATGTGCAAGTGGCCATATTTGTGAGGACTAGATTAACTTAGTATGATGGTTCAATATTTGTGGAAGAGTTAGCATTTATAAATGACAAGGAAGGGTTGGTCAAGCCTACTACCAGCAGTGTAGGTAAGCCAGTTTATCAAGGACAGTTGCAGTCTAACCTAGTCTAGTGCCAAACCCCAACAACCACTCAAGGAGACCTCTGTATAAAGTCCATGACCTACAGTAGCCCACTCAAATGCAGGTCCAAACACGGATATACAATTCCCAAATGTCTCCATAGCTATGTTGGTAGATACGGGCATACTAAGGCAAATCATGCAATTGTCTCATTAATAGGCAACCATTTAATCCTTAAACACAGTATGCGAGAGATGCACATTTTCAACGGAGACAGAAATCTCACATACCACCATGGTTAAGAGGACACACACCACATCCACTACAGAGTACCCACCACACACACACACAGACCAACTTAAGCTGTGGCACTAAAAAGCAATAGTCCCAAACCTCAAAGACTTCCTAAGCTTATAAAATGGTGAAGCCTATTCTTCATAATCTCTAAGGCACTCACCACCACACGCATGCACTCAAAGAGGAGCTCCAAGAGCAAAATCCATATGGCGAGCCAACACATTACCCACAAATTGTCATAGGGAACTCCATTATATGACGCACACATGCTCCACTCACCAGACTGAAGATAATAGTTAGTTGCTTATCTGCAGCCACAATTCAAGTTACGCATGCACTCAAGTCACTACACCACATGCTCCATTATGATTCTATCATAGTCCACATGGACGTTAATGGCCCAAGATGTACTCCCGTGGACTGAGAAACATTGTTGATCTCTCTGAATACGTCTCAGACATGTGCCTTGCATTGAGCCACATTTTACCCTCACCAAGGATAAGGCCAGAGTATGAACAAAAGTTGACCAATTTCAATAACTGGTTTAGTTTTGGTGGTGTCTTTCAAAAGGAGATTCAGTATCTGTCAGCATGGGGAGGACACTGTTAGAAAACCACATTCTGCAAGGTATGGTCTGCACCTGTCTCCCCTAGGTTTCCAAATAGTGGCTAAAACTTTATTCTCCCGCTCAGTGACTTTTTAGCATTATCAAATTGACAAACCTACAGATACAGCAAATAAACCCCAAAGAAACCTAAATGTATTACCGTTCAATGCTAGGAGCCTAAACAAGAAACTCCACACCTTAGAAGTTCCTCATTCTGGAGGATACAGACATCTGTGCCATTACAAAAAGCAGTTTAAATCTGTAGAAAGTACACCACCACCTTCCACACATTTAGACCATTAGCTGCACAGATTGCAACAAAAGGTGAAGGAGTCTCAATCTAGATTAGCAACAAGTATAACTCTACATTGGTTAAAGCAGGACAATGCCTTGGAATTTATCCACATACAAATCACTATACACAAAGTCTCATACCATCTCCTAAGTTACCCTCCATGTCCCTAGAATCCCATAGCTCGTACTTAGACCCACTGGAGATGCTCACCATTAAAACAAATATTGTGGGAGACCAACTACCCCTCTATAGACTGGGGAACATTATACTACCTCACACTCGCAGGCACAACTCCTGCACTTTTGACCAGATAAGTGAACATACCCATCAGAGGTTCAAAAATACTGGAACTGGTACTCACCAATATGGGAGAAACAATACCCACCCAGTACCACAACCCCCTGTCGTGAGGTTGAACCAAAAAGATGCATCTTCCAAAATAACTCCCTTACAAAACATAGTAACAGTTAGGAACTATTCAAAAGCAAACTACATCTATTAAGCGCTTCGTCAAAATTCAGTGCTCCTCCCAGACACAAATTTTCAAGCAACCTATGCAGAACTGTTCAGAGAGACCATGTACAACCATGTAGGTGGCTGTATAGAGGTTGCTGTACCTACTAGAAGTAAGCCAAACACAAACTTACAAACTGCACTGGTGGAATCCTAACCTTAATAGGGTATATAACAAAAAGGAAAAAAAAAAAAAAAGAAAGCCATGGTTAAAAATCAGGAAAAGCAGCTCCCATAATGATTGGAGCTCTCTAAACTAAACAGGAAACTAAAAAGACTAATTAAGGCCAATTAAGAGGACAAGATAGCCTCACAGGCTAAAAACAATCACAAGGCCTTTTGCAACTGTATGAAAACTCAAAGGCAGCACACACTAGTGTTTTATACTAGTATAGCTTTCAGAGAGCACAGCGACCTACCAAATTTTCTGGCTGAAATTCAGCTCAAACTTCAGACCCCATGAAATATTGCCTAGCACCCCCCCAACTAATAACAGGGAACAGATCTTGGTGGCACAAACTAAGGCCCCAAAACAGCTTCAATGGGCCCCAACACCAACCCAAGATGCCTCCTTAATAGCTTGAAACATAACCAACCAGGGCCACTTGAGTCACCTTTTCCACTATAGCCTCAAAATAGGCTTTGTACCATTAGAATGGAGGACTGCAAAGGTTATCCTACTTCGCAAGTATGGACCATCAACTGACCCTGGAAACTACTGACCTAATAGTCTGACTAGTCTAATATACAAAGCAATGGAACAAATTATCATGGAAATGATCAAAGAAAGGCAACCTTTAAACACTGGACCTAACCCAGTTTGGCTTTAAGAGAAGGGTCATGCTTACTAAACATGGTGGGATTTTTGAGAAAGTCACCAAGGCAATGGATGTAGGGATAACTGTGAATATCGCCTACCTGCACTCTATAAGCACTTGCATGAGTGGATGGATCGTGCTATCTCAAACAAAACCAAGACGCTATCCTCCAAAAAAAGGAAGCTAATCTGGTGGTCCCCTGCCATAAACAAACTGTACAACAGAAGGAAAAAACTGTTGCGAAATTAAAATCCCATGAGTGGAGGAGCTCCCTGGACAGCCTCTGTAAGAAGCTGAGATCCCTTATAAGATCCTCCATAGCTAGCTATGAAATCGCCATTAATTCCAAGGACAACCACAAAGCATTCTATAGCTATGTCAAAAATCTCAATGGCAACACCCAGATTTGCTCTGAGTTACAGCACAAAGGCACAAAAATTACAGAACTGATAGTGCCAACATCCTGGCAGATAGGTGCTAACTTTACCCCCCCCCCTCACCCCCTAAAGGGCCCATATCTATACAGGAAGAATGCAGAGTCCCTGTAATCACAACTACGCAGGTGAAAGCTGCGCTCTCTAAAGCCAAAAACACAGCATCCATGGGACCGTATAACATCCCAGGCTGCATTTTACACGAACTTCAGAATGAACTGGCTCCCCACTTAAGCACCATGTTCAATAACAGCCTCGCATCAGGCTTTGTGCCCACTGAATGGCGCACAGCAACAGTTATCCCACTCCACAAAGGGGGAGTCACCACTGATCCCGGGAACTATAGACCTATTAGCCTGACGAACCTGGTCTGCAAAGCCATGGAACGTGCCATGGAACTCCTAAACAAAGACATTGGTAACCTCCAAACTCTGGATCCTACCCAGTTTGGGAAAGGCAGATCATGCCTCCTGAACCTGATTGACTTCTTTGAGGCAGTCACCAAAGCCGTAGATGAGGGCAAGGTGGTTCACACAGCCTTTCTTGACCTCACCAAGGCTTTCAACACCATCCCCTATTCCGGAATTGTAGCTAAACTCAAACTAGGCATAAATCCCTATGTCACAAGATGGGTTGCCAACTGGCTCACTGACAGAACCCACACTGTAAAAGTTGCAGACTCCAAATCTGACCTCAAACCAATGACAAGTGGAGTACCACAGGGTTCCGTCCTGGGACCGCTCCCGTTTGCTATCTACTTCTCTGAAGTACAGGCTAACACAGAGGCCTCTGGCTAACGAAGTTCGCAGATGACTGCAAACTAGGAGCCATAGTCCAGTCCCCAAATGATGTGAACATCCTACAGAAGGGCCTTTCTGTGACAGATGCCTGGTGTCAGAGCCATGGCCTCAAGCTCAATGCCAAAAAGTGCAGCGTCAACACCTTTGGTAAAAACTCTGTACCCATGAACTACCACATAGGCAGCAATCTAACACAGAATGCATAAGAAACCTTGGGACCCAGGTGGACAGTAGTCTCTCCTTTGATAGTCACATCGCTACAGTAGTCAGGACGTCCTTCAACGTGGCACACCTCATCATAAAAGGGTTCTCATCCAGGAATAAGAAAAGGAGGTAATTGTTCCCCTCTACTAGACGCTCATTAGACCCACTATACAGTACAATGCCCCTTTTGGAATATATCTCAAGACATCTGCAGCAGCTGGAAAGGCCACAGAAGTACCTCACAAAGAGGATTACTGGACTCAAACAAATGCCCTACACTGACCGCCTCAAAAAACTCCAGCTTTACTCCGTAGCATATCGCCTACTCAAAAGTGATCTCTGCCTAACATATAAAGCTATGTCAAACCCAGAGCTGTTGGACATGCTACACCTAAAGAAATCCCAATCCCTCATAGCTACACGCTCTAGGGACCTAAACCTCATCACCACAATAAACAGGACATGCTGGAGGGATAGATTCCTATCCCAGAGACTTCCCATACTCTGGAACAGGCTACCCATCTATGTCAAGCAAAGTTCTTAATTAGCACTCTTCAAGAAAAATCTTGAGGAGTGGATGGGAAATAGGAAATACACCCCAGGGATCACTTCTGTGTCTCTGCTAGACAGTGGCACAGGAAAATAACTTTCTTGGGTGGCGTAAGCCAGGGAACCTTGTTGGCTAGGCTTACGTAGGCCCTTGGGCAGATAAGCCTAGTACCTACCTATGAACCTGGACCTGGCCAAGGCGTTCAGTAAATACTCCCCTTGGATATAACAAACTCACCGAACTCTGCATAAATCCCTACATAACTTGCTGGATTGACAGAAGTCAGGACTTGTGATCGATACAACCTCCAATAAGAATCGGTCACCAGTGGGGAACCTCAGGGATCCATGCTAAGACTGCTCCCATTTTACAACTACTTCTCAGGAGGTAAAGGCTGTCAAAGGACCTTTGGCTGACCAAATTTGCAGATGACTGAAAATCTGGAGCCATCACAGATTACTCCTCCCATAACACAATCTTACAAGAGGGTTTAACAACGACAAATGACTGTTGCCAAAGTTACAGGCTAAAACACAATGCCAAGAAATGCATTATAGTGCTTTTAGGGAAAAATGCTACCCAAGCTAATTACTCCATTGATAAGACACCCCTAAGAGTTTACCTGGTAGTCAGAGATACGGATCAGGGAACATATGTAGACAGTAATCTGGCTTTTGCCCAATATGTGGCCAAAGTTGTAAGAAAATCATTCTGTGTATCCCAACTTGCAAGCAAGGGCATGGCATCTATGTCCAAGTAAATCATAGTGCCACTTTATTCAGCCCTTATTAGACCCATCAGAGTATAATGCCTCCTTTGGCATGTATCTGACTAGACATATGAACAGATGGGACACCAACAAAGGTTCCTTACCAGGAGAATCCAAGGTATAAACACACTGTTGTACAAAGACAGTCTCCTACAGGTTACAGAGAGGTGATCTATGCCTGACATACAAGGTATTCTCATTCAGCTCTGATGGATCTTTTGCACATCCACAAAATGAACAGTAACTGAACCACTGGATTCAAGGATTTAAATTATGTGACATAAATAGGACATGTTGATGAGACAGAGGAGTCTCTCAAAATCCCCATGCTCTGGAACAGGTTCCCCATCATTGTGAAGCAGAGTCCATCCCTAACCTTTTTTAAGTGTAACCTTGACCAATGAATGAGAAAACTGGAAATTCACCCAGAGTCTGGCTCCCATCTCCAGAGGCAGATGCCCAAACTAACATAAGTCTCCCCACATAACCTTAAACTTTCTAACAACATATCCCCTTCCTAATTACAAAGGCCCTGGTGGTTGTGGTCATTAGCCTAGTATATACCCATGACAGTACAGTTGTGTACCTACCATAAATGTAGATGTTGGAGTGTATTCACTGTTGCAGTCATTACTGTTGGGTTATCCAGCTGGCAGGCTACCCACAGTCGGCCTGAATTCCAAAGTCTTGGTCCAGCGTCGGTTGCAGTCACCTCTTCCCTGACGTCAGTGCGCCAGGGGTATAAAAGATGCAGCCGACGCCATTTTCTCCAGTCTTTCTTGCCGCGCGGTGCCCGAAGCAAAAGCAGTTCGCAAGTCCTGGTTGGCAGACTCCTAAGATTTTCAAAATTGAATTTCAGATCTGAAGTCTTCATAAGCCAAGTACCCCTTGGGGAAACTTTTTTCTTGCTCCAGACCAATGTCAGAAAAAGTTAATATTTCTTGTGGGAAGCAAATACCTCATAAGGATTTTCATTCTTACTGTATTCCTTGCCAAGGCCCTGATCACGACGTTGCTAGCTGCCGGTTTTGTGCTAGATTTAACCAACGCACTATTAAGCGTCGGAACGATTTTGCCTTTCATTACTTTGGCCGAAGGTTTAATTATACAATGCCGTCGGAACAGCCGACGACTGGAGTTTATAAAAAGCACAAGGAGGAAAAGGACAGGCATCGGAGGTCCAAAACAGACTAGGCCCCCACTAGGCCAGTCACCGGTTCTCAGTGAGGTGCTTTCGCAGCTCCCGACGCCCGCTACCTCAGAGCCACAGGCCGTTCCGGGATAACCCAAGAGTAATGACTGCAACAGTGAAACACGAACATCCTATATGTTATCTAGTAGTTCAAATGTTAATGGGAAGAAGGTTGAAAAAGTCGATTACAATCTACATTATTAATGCCTAAAAAAAAAAAAAAAAAAAAAACCAACAAAACACCTCAATACAAAGATCACGAAATGCCAGACGGACAGATGCTTGTGCTGGATATGGCAGATGACTACCAGATTTTTAAGCAGCATACAAAATCCGTTAAAAAATTCACAGCCTGTAGTAGTACTACAGGAGGTACCTCACAATTCAACCACGCTTTAGGCTGCCCATATGTCCCACAATTCAACCATCTCTCAATTTGACCCAGAAGAGAGGCTGAAACGTTGTTAGTTTTCCTGTTTACATGGCACAGTTTTTGTGTTGCAAAGAAATGAAGAAATGGGGGGAAATGAAGAAATGGGGGGAAATGAAGAAATGGGGGGAAATGAAGAAATGGGGGGAAATGAAGAAATGGGGGGAAATGAAGAAATGGGGGGAAATGAAGAAATGGGGGGAAATGAAGAGAGATACTGGTAGGAAAAAATAAAAAAATAAAAGTGTCTGAGCATTGAAAGGAAGAAAAATCATAAGTAAAACTAAAAGAGGAGGTAAAAGGACAAATAGCAGAACATGGCATTCCTAGGTCTACAATCTCAACATTTTGGAAAGGACAGCATCATGGGTGCCAAGATAATCAAAAGGAGCAACAAAAGATTTGGATAAGCACAGGAAAAACAATATATGAAAGATGCTCCTTGCTTGGATCCAGGAGAGGCAGATGAAGGGAGATCCAGTAACACAGGCCATGATCTGTGAGAAAGCTAAGCTAAGCTCATCTTTGACGACCTACAAAAAAAAAAAAAGCAAAAAAACAAACTCCAGGAAGTAGCTCACAACAAACAGAGGAATTTAAAGCAAGTAGGAGATGGTTCCACAGATTAAAAAGAAGTGGCATCTACAGTGTTCTGCGGGGTTCACTATAGGAATCCCGCAATACCGAAATCCCGAATTTCAGTATTTCCAAATTCTATAGCAGAAACCTTTAAATATCAAAACCCCATAACCGCAAAATTTATCGCAAACCTACAGTGCATACACCACACACAATCTCCCCCCACACTCAACAATCCTACACTGCAGACAAGCAGGGGGAAAGCCCCCCTGCACCCCCTACTTAAATATACTAACTCAGAGATCGCACAATCACACACACATTTCACAGCCCCTTGCACACACACAACACAACCAAAACACACACTAAAGCCCCTAACCAACACACTCTTACGTACTTACCTACACTTACACCTATGCATTCACACATCGCAACACCAGAAGCTCCGAACTCCGGTATTTTGAATTTTGCGCTTCTGGTGTTTCGGAATTTCAAGGCTTCGGAATTATAATTTTGAAATACTGAAAGTAGAGATTTCAGTATTTCAAAATTATAAAGGGAACCCGTTGTGAGACAAGGAGAGGCAGCTACTGCTGACAAAGAAGGTGCACAGAAATTTGTCAAGTAATAGTTGAGACAGAAGGCCATCTGCCAGAACAGATTTTTAATTATGATGAAACTGGGCTTTTCTGGAAGAGATTGCCAAGTAGGACTTGCACAATCCAGGCCACAAACCCACAAAAGATAGGCTCACACTCCTCCTGGCAGTAAATGCCAGTGGAGACTTGAACCTGAAGCCTCTGCTGGTGTATCACTCTGAAAAAAAATCAAGATGCTCTGGAAAAATTATACAAATCAAAACTACCTGCAATGGGGAAATCAAACACCAAAGCTTGTGTAGACCAGTCAGTTTTCAAGGATTTGATTTTCAAGGAGTTAGCTCCAAGTGTCAAGTACCTGACAGGAAACAGTTTGCCAATGAAACCTAGTCCGCTTATGGACAATGCCTCTGCCCACCCAAGAGAGTTGGCGTAAATTCTTCAGATACACCATGACTTCATCAATGTTCAGTTCCTGCCTCCCAACACACACTCATTCAACCTATGGATCAAAAAAAGTCAATGCCTGCTTCAAGAAGCTCTGCAAAAAAGCAGTCTTCAAGGTTTTTGACATGACCCATTTTACAGAAAACACTTATGGCATGAAGAATATTGAACTGTTTTCCAGAATTCCTTATCATTCATCAAAAGTGCCTGTGAAAGTGTCACAGAAAGCCCTTTGTGCAAGCTGGATAAAACTGGTTCCTTCCTTTTCCCAAGGTGAAATTGTGGATGAAGCAGCCGAAGTGCAGCAAGACATTATTCCTACAGCAAAGGACCTGGACATAGGGACGGTATGGAGGAAGTGCTACAAGACCATGACAAGCTCACAATGGAACTTGCAACACTTTGCAGTTCAAGAAAAAGGAACTTTCTTCTGAAGATGAGAGAGAGGCAGAGAGGCAGAGACGGGAGGGGACAGAGACGGGGGGGACAGAGACGGGGATCACCCTAGACAGAATGTTTTCACCTACATCTGCCAAAAAAACAAAGGTAACAAGCAGGACAGGGTGAAGACTCCCCTTCCAACAACTAAAGACTAAGTGGACTAATAGTGTAAATATGGTGACTCGCGTCCAGTTTTTGGTATGGATACTGGTGGGGCTGGGCACAGAGAATGGGCACAAGTTTTATGATGCCAACTCACCTGAATGACTGAGGGGAGTCACTAAACTAAGTCCTGGAGAGGGATTAAAAAAAAATAGCACACATGGTATTGTATATGATTTCTTTTAGGGATGCGGATAGGGAGCGGTTATAAATTATAACGTAATGCCATTTTACATCACATTAAAGTGAACTAAACACATTAAATCAAAGTCAGAGACAGATATTCATTTCATAACTATCGCACAACGATGTAATGAATCGATGTAATGCAGTTTAGCCAGACAAGAAACATGTTACCTGCATCTAACATCAAATAAATTTATAAGTGACATGCGAGCCATAGTTTTAGGAATGTATGGTAGTCCTCCATCCCTCCTCCACATGTTCTACACTTCAAATCTTGGTAAGCCCCATTTTTAATTTGTGTATTTTTTAATTGTTTGGGCCAAGAACAAATGAAACAATTTTTCATAGATTTGTATAGGAAATGGCATCTCACAATTCAATTGTTTTGCAACTGGCAGCCATTCCGGAACAGATTATCGTTGAAATGTGAAGATCACGTCATTTAAAGGAAAATGGAAATCTATAGCTGTCTGCAATCTGCCCTACACAAAGAGCATATACAACAGCAGTTAAAATAGAGATGGAGAACTGTGAAAGCCAAGAAGGAAATCACAAGATTAAGTTGCAGTGCAGTAAGTGTACCAAAAGGGATGGCCAAAGGAAAGAAGCCTATTAAGCCCTCTAAAGAGGTCAGATTTAAATGGTTCAACTGATTTGCAGCCTAAGTGACAAAAATGCAATGCAACTATTTTGATTTAAACACTTAGGGTAGAATGAATGAATGTTAACTTAGTGAGTGTAACAATAAATGTTTCCCATGCAGTATGCGATCATATATTATATACACA